>NC_086115.1:16216610-16443328 GCF_963921235.1 Mobula hypostoma | reverse complement strand
CTCTCCCCCTTCTCCCCCTTCTCCCCCTTCTCCCCTCCACTCTCTCTCCTTCTCTCTCCCCTTCCCCCTTCTCCCCCTTCTCTCCCTTCTCTCCCCCTTCTCCCCCCTTCTCTCCCCTTCTCTCCCCCTTCTCTCTCCCCTTCTCTCCCCTTCTCCCCCCTTCTCTCCCCCTTCTCCCCCTTCTCTCCCCCTTCTCAGCCCTCTCCCCTTCTTCCCCTACGCTCCCCCTTCTCCCCCCTTCTCTCTCCCCCTTCTCTCCCCTTCTCTCTCTCCTTCTCTCCCCCATTCCCCCTTCTCTCCCCCTTCTCCCCCTTCTCTCCCCCTTCTCCACCCTTCTCCCCCCTTCTCTCTCCCCTTCTCTCCATTTCTCCCCCTTCTTTTCCCCTTCTTTCCCCTTCTCCCCCTTCTCTCTTCCTTCTCTCTCCCCTTCTCCCCCTCCCCGTTCTCCCCCTTCTCTCTCCTTTCTCTCTCCCTTCTCTCCCCGCTTATCCCCCTTCTCTCCACTTCTACCCCCTTCTCCCTCCTTCTCTCCCCTTCTCTCCCCCTTTCCCCCCTTCTCTCCCCCTCCCCCTTCTCTCCCCTTCTCCCCCCTTCTCTCCCCTTCTCCCCTCTCCCCTTCTCTCCCTCTTCTCTCCCCCTTCTCCCCTTCTCTCCCCTTCTCCACCCTTCACTCTCCCTTCTTTCTCCCCCTTCTTTCCCCTTCTCCCCCTTCTCTCTTCCTTCTCTCCCCTTCTCCCCCTCCCCCCTCCCCCGTTCTCTCCCTTCTCTCTCCCTTCTCTCTCCCTTCTCTCCCCCTTCTCTCCCCCTTTCCCCCTTCTATCCCCGTCTCTCCCCTTCTCTCTACCCTTCTCTCTCCTTCTCCCCTTCTCTCCCCCTTTCTCACCCCCTTCTCCCCTTCTCTCCCCTTCTCCCCCTTCTCTCCCCTTCTCTCTCTCCTTCTCTCCCCATTCCCCCTTCTCTCCCCTTCTCTCCCCCTTCTCTCCACTTCTCCCCTTCACTCTCCCCTTCTCCCCATTCTCTCTCCCTCTTCTCCCCCCTCTCACCCCTTCTCCCCCTCTCCCCTTCACTCTCCCTTCTCTCTCTCCTTCTCCCCTTCTCGCCCCATTCTCTCTCCCTTCTCTCTCCCCTTCTCCTCCCTCCCCCCTTCTTCCCCCGTCTCCCCCTTCTCTCCACTTCTCACCCTTCTCTCTTCCCTTCTCTCCCCCTTCTCTACCCCCTTCTCGCCACTTCTCCGTCCCATCTCTCCCCTCTCTCCCCATTCTCTCCACTGCTCCACCCCTTCTCCCCCTTCTCTCCCCCTTTTCTCTCCCCGTTTTCTCTCCCCCTTCTCTCCCCTTCTCCCCCCTTCTTTCCCCCTTCTTTCTCCCCTTCTCTCCTCGTTCTCTCACCCTTCTCTCTCCCCTTCTCTCCCCCTTCTCTCCCCCTTCTCTCCCCCTTCTCTCCCCCTTCTCTCTCCCCTTCTCTCCCCTTCTCTCCCCTTCTCTCTCCCTTCTCTCCCCTTCTCTCTCCCCCCTTCTCTCCCCGTCTCTACACTTCTCTCTACCCTCTCCCCTTCTCCCATTGTCTCCCCCTTCTCCCCCTTCTCTCTCTCCTTCTCTCCCCATTCCCCCTTCTCTCCCCCTTCTCCCCCTTCTCTCCCCCTTCTCCCCCTTCTCTCCCCCTTCTCCACCCTTCTCCCCCCTTCTCTCTCCCTTCTCTCTCCCCTTCTCTCCATTTCTCCCCCTTCTCTCCCCCTCCCCCTTCTCTCCCCTTCTCCCCCCTTCTCTCCCCTTCTCCCCTCTCCCCGTTCTCCCTCTTCTCTCCCCCTTTCCCCCCTTCTCTCCCCGTCTCTACACTTCTCTCTACCCTTCTCTCCCCTTCTCCCCCTTCTCTCCCCCTTCTCTCCCCCTTTCCCCCCTTCTCTCCCCGTCTCTACACTTCTCTCTACCCTTCTCTCCCCTTCTCCCCTTCTCTCCCCTTCTCCCCTCCCCGTTCTCCCCCTTCTCTCTCCTTTCTCTCTCCCTTCTCTCCCCGCTTATCCCCCTTCTCTCCACTTCTACCCCCTTCTCCCTCCTTCTCTCCCCCTTCTCTCCCCCTTTCCCCCTTCTCTCCCCCTCCCCCTTCTCTCCCCTTCTCCCCCTTCTCTCCCCTTCTCCCCTCTCCCCCTTCTCTCCCTCTTCTCCCCCTTCTCCCCTTCTCTCCCCTTCTCCACCCTTCACTCTCCCTTCTTTCTCCCCCTTCTTTCCCCTTCTCCCCTTCTCTCTTCCTTCTCTCCCCTTCTCCCCCTCCCCCTCCCCGTTCTCTCCCTTCTCTCTCCCTTCTCTCTCCCTTCTCTCCCCCTTCTCTCCCCCTTCTCTCCCCCTTTCCCCCCTTCTATCCCCGTCTCTCCCCTTCTCTCTACCCTTCTCTCTCCTTCTCCCCTTCTCTCCCCCTTTCTCACCCCCTTCTCCCCTTTCTCTCCTCCTTCTCCCCCTTCTCTCTCTCCTTCTCTCCCCATTCCCCCTTCTCTCCCCTTCTCTCCCCCTTCTCTCCACTTCTCCCCTTCACTCTCCCCTTCTCCCCCTCCCTCCTTTTCCCCCTTCTCCCCTTCTCTCTCCCTTCTCTCCCCCTTCTCCCCTTCTCTCCACTTCTCCCCTGCTCTCCCCCTTCTCACCCCTCTCCCCTTCTCCCCCTTCTCTCTCCCCCTTCACTCCCCTTCTCTCTCTCCTTCTCTCCCGCATTCCCCCCTCTCTCCCCTTCTCTCCCCTTTCTCTCTATCCCTTCTCTCTCTGCTTCTCCCCCTTCTCTCTCCTCCTTCTCTCCCCTTCTCTCTTATTCTCTCTCCCCCTTCTCTCCCCCTTCTCCCCTTCTCTCTCCCCTTCTCTCCCCTTCTCTCCCCTTCTCTCCCCTTCTCTCCCCCTTCTCTCCCCTCTCTCCCCTTCTCTCCCCCTTCTCTCCCCCTTCTCTCCGCCTTTTCTCCCCTCTCCCCCTTCTCTCCACGTTCTCTCCCCCTTCTTCCCCTTCTCTCCCCTCCTTCTCTCCCCCTTCTCCCCCCTTCTCTCCCCCTTCTCCCCCTTCTCTCCACGTTCTCCCCCCTTCTCCCCCTCTCCTTCTCCCCTTCTCTCCTCCTTCTCTCCTCCTTCTTCCCCCTCCTCTCCCCTCCTCTCCCCTTCTCCTCCCTTCTCTCCCCTTCTCTCCCCTTCTCTCCCCTTGTGTCCCCCTTCTCTCCCCCCTCTCCACCTCCCCCCTTCTCCCACTTCTCCCTCCCTTCTCTCCCCCTCTCTCCACTTCTCCACCTCTCTCCCCCTTCTCTCCCCCCTTCTCCCCCTTTCCCCTTCTCTCTCCCCTTCTCTTCCCTTCTCCCCCTTCTCTCTCCCCTTCTCTCCCTCCCCTTCTCCCCCTTCTCCCCCTTCTCCCCCTTCTCTCCACTTCTCTCCCCTTCTCTCTCCCTTCTCTCCCCCCTTCTCCCCTTCTCCCGACTTCTCCCCTTCTCTCCCCTTCTCTCCACTTCGCTCCACTTCTCTCTCCCCTTCTCTACCCCCTTCTCGCCATTTCTCCCCCTTCTCCCTCCCTTATCTCCCCCTCTGTCCACCCTTCTCTCTCCCCTTTCTCTCCCCCTTCTCCCCCTTCTTATCCCCTTCTCTCTCCCCCTTCTCTCTCCCCTTCTCCCCCTTCTCTCTCCCCTTCTCCCCTTCTCTCTCCACTTCTCCCCCTTCTCCCCTTCTCTCTCCCTTCCCTCCCCCCTTCTCTACCCCCTTCTCGCCACTTCTCTCTCCCCTCTCCCCCTTCTCCACCCCCTTCTCCCTCCCTTCTCTCCCCTTTCTCTCCACTTCTCCCCTTCTCCCCCTTCTTTCCCCTTTCTCTCTCCCTCTTCTCTCTCCCCCTTACCCCTCCTCTCCCCCTCTCCCCTTCCCTCCCCTTCTTCCCCTTCTCTCTCCCTTCTCCCCTTCTCTCCCGCCCTTCTCTCCCCCTTCTCTCCGCTTCTCCCCCTCCTTCCCCCTTCTCCCCCTACTCCCCTTCTCTCCCCTTCTGTCCCCCTTCTCTCCCCCCTCTCCCCTCCCCCCTCTCTCGCACCTTCTCGCTCCCTTCTCTACCCCCCACCTCCCCCTTCTCCCCTTCTCTCTCCCCCTCCCCCTTCTCCCCCTTCTCCCCTTCTCTCCACTTCTCCCCCCTTCTCCCCCGTCTACCCTCTTCCCTCTCCCCTTTCTCTCCCCCCTTCTCCCCCCTTCTTATCCCCTTCTCTCTCCCCCTTCTCTCCCCCTTCTCCCCCCTTCTCTCTCCCCTTCTCCCCTTCTCTCCACTTCTCCCCCTTCTCTCCCCTTCTCTCTCCCTTCCCTCCCCCTTCTCTACCCCCTTCTCGCCACTTCTCTCTCCCCTCTCCCCCTTCTCCACCCCCTTCTCCCTCCCTTCTCTCCCCTTTCTCTCCACTTCTCCCCTTCTCCCCCTTCTTTCCCCTTTCTCTCTCCCTCTTCTCTCTCCCCCTTACCCCTCCTCTCCCCCTCTCCCCTTCCCTCCCCTTCACCCCCTTCTCTCTCCCTTCTCCCCTTCTCTCCCGCCCTTCCCTTCTCTCCGCTTCTCCCCCTTCTCCCCTTCTCCCCCCATCTCCCCTTCTCTCCCCTTCTGTCCCCCTTCTCTCCCCCCTCTCCCCTCCCCCTTCTCTCCCCCCTTCTCGCTCCCTTCTCTACCCCCCACCTCCCCCTTCTCCCCCTTCTCTCTCCCCCTCCCCCTTCTCCCCCTTCTCCCCTTCTCTCCACTTCTCCCCCCTTCTCCCCCGTCTACCCTCTTCCCTCTCTCCTTCTCTCTCCCCCTTCTCTCTCCTTCTCTCTATCCCCTCTCTCTCCCCCTTCTCCCCCTTCTCCCTCCTTCTCTCTCCCCTTCCCCCTTTTCCCCCTTCTCTCCCTTCTCCCCCTTCTCTCCCCTTCTCTCCCCTTCTTTTTTCCCCTTATCTCCCCCTTCTCCCCCTTCTCTTACCCTTCTCTCTCATTTTCCCCTTCTCTCTCCCTTCTCTCTCCCTTCTCCTCCCCCTTCTCCCCCCGTCTCCCCCTTCTCAACACTTCTCCCCTTCTCCCCTTCTCTCCCCTTCTCTCTTCCCTTCTCCCCCCTTCTCTACCCCCTTCTCACCACTTCTCCCCCTTCTCTCTCCCCTTCTCTCCCCGTTCTCTCCCCTTCTCTCTCCCCTTCTCTCCCCCTTCTCTCCCCCTTCTCTCCTCCTTCTCTCTCCCCCTGCTCTCCCCTTCTCTCCCCTTCTGTCTCCCCCTTCTCTCCCCTTCTCTAACCTCCTCTCCCCTTCTCCCCGCTTCTCCCCCTTCTCCCCTCCTACTCTCCCCTTCTCCCCCTTCTCTCCCCGTTCTCCCCTTCTCTCCCCCTTCTCCCCCTTCTCTCTCCCTTCTCTCTCCCCATCTCTCCCTTCTCTCTCCCCCTTCTCTCCCCTTCTCTCTCATTCTCTCTCCCCCCTTCTCTACCCTTCTCCCCCTTCTCCCCTTCTCCCCTTCTCCCCTTCTCCCCCTTCTCTCCCTCTTCTCCCCTTCACCCCCTCTACTCCCTTTTCCCCCTTCTCTCTCCCTTCTCTCTCCCCTTCTCCCCCTCCCTCCTTCTCCCCTTCTCCACTTCTCCGCCCTTCTCTCCCTTCTCTCTCCCCTTCTCCCTTCTCTCTCCCTTCTCTCTCTCCCCTTCTGCCCCCTTCTCTACCCCCTTCTCCCCCTTCTCTCTCCTCTTCTCCCCCGTCTCTCTCTCCTTCTCTCCCCTTTTCGCCCTTCTCTCTCCTTTCTCTCTCCCCTTCTCCCCCTCCCTCCTTCTCCCCCTTCTCCACTTCTCCCCCTTCTCTGCCTTCTCTCTCCCCTTCTCCCCTCTTCTCTCTCCCCTTCTCTCCCCTTTTCTCTCCTTCTCTCTCCCCCGTCTCTCCCCTCTTCTCTCTCCACCTTCGCCCCCCTCTCACCCCTTCTGCCCCCTTTTCTCCCCTTCTCCCCCTTCTCTCTCCCTTCTCTCTCCCCTTCTCCTCCCTCCCCCTTATCCCCCGTCTCCCCCTTCTCAACACTTCTCCCCCTTCTCCCCTTCTCTCCCCTTCTCTCTTCCCTTCTCCCCATTCTCTACCCCCTTCTCGCCACTTCTCCCTCCCTTCACTCCCCCCTCCCCATTCTCTCCACTACTCCACCCCTTCTACCCCATTCTCTCTCTCCCTTCTCCCCCTTCTCCCCTTTCTCCCCCTTCTTTCCCCTTCTCTCTCTCCCTTCATTCTCCCCTTCTCCTTCTCCCCTTCTCCCCCTCCCCTTCTCTCTCCCTTCTCTCCCCCTTCTCCCCCTTCTCTCCACTTCTCCCCCCTTCTCTCCCCTTCTCTCTCCACTTCTCTCTCCCCTTCTCTCCCCCCATCTCTCCCCCAACTCTCTCCCCATCTCTCTCTCCCCATCTCTCCACATCTCTCTCCCAATCTCTCCCCCATCTCTCTCCCCATCTCTCTTCACCATCTCTCTTCCCCATCTCTCTCTCCCCATCTCTCTCCCCCATCTCTCTTCCCATCTCTCTCTCCCCATCTCTCTCTCCCCATCTCTCTCTCCCTATCTCTCTCTCCCCATCTCTCCCCCATCTCGCCCCCATCTCTCCCCCATCTCTCTCCCCATCTCTCTCCCCATCTCTCTCCCCATCTCTCTCTCCCCATCTCTCTCTCCCCATCTCTCCCCCATCTCTCTCCCCATCTCTCTCCCCATCTATCCCCCATCTCTCCCCCATCTCTCTCCCTCATCTCTCTCCGCATCTCTCTCTCCCCCATCTCTCTCTCCCCATCTCTCTCACCATCTCCCTCCCCATCTCTCTCCCCATCTCTTTCCCCATCTATCCCCCATCTCTCTCCCCATCTCTTTCCCCATCTAACCTCCATCTCTCCCCATCTATCCCCCATCTATCCCCCATCTCTCTCCCCATCTGTCTCTCCCATCTCTCTCTCCCAATCTCTCCCCCATCTCTCTCCCCATCACTGTTCCCCATCTCTCTTCCCCATCTCTCTCTCCCCATCTCTCTCCCCATCTCTCTCCCCATCTCTCTCCCCATCTCTCTCCCATCTCGCCCCATCTCTCCCCATCTCTCTCCCCATCTCTCTCCCCATCTCTCTCTCCCCATCTCTCTCTCCCCATCTCTCTCCCCATCTCTCTCCCCATCTCTCTCCCAATCTCTCTCTCCCCATCTCTCCCCATCTCTCTCCCCATCTCTCTCCCCATCTCTCCCCCATCTCTTCCCATCTCTACCCCATCTCTACCCCATCTCTCTCCCCATCTCTCTCCCCATCTCTCTCCCTATCTCTCTCCCAATGTCTCCCCATCTCTCTCCCCATGTCTCTCCCCATCTCTCTCCCCATGTCTCTCCCCATCTGTTTCCCCATCTCTCTCTCCATCTCTCTCCCCATCTCTCTCCCCATCTCTCTCCCCATCTCTCTCCCTATCTATCCCCATCTCTCCCCATCTCTACCACATCTCTCTCAATCTCTCTCCCCATCTCTCTCCCCATCTCTCTCTCCCCAATCTCTCTCCCCATCTCTCTCCCCATCTCTCTCTCCATCTCTCTCTCCCATCTCTCTCTCCGCATCTCTACCCATCTCTCTCCCCATCTCTCTCCCCATCTATCCACCATCTCTCCCCCATCTCTCTCCCCATCTCCCTCCCCATCTCTCTCCCCATCTCTCTCCCCATCTCTCTCCCAATCTCTCTCTCCCCATCTCTCCCCATCTCTCTCCCCATCTCTTTCCCCATCTCTCCCCCATCTCTTCCCATCTCTACCCCATCTCTACCCCATCTCTACCCCTATCTCTCTCCCAATGTCTCCCCATCTCTCTCCCCATGTCTCTCCACATCTCTCTCCCCATGTCTCTCCCCATCTCTTTCCCCATCTCTCTCCCCATCTCTCTCCCCATCTCTCTCCCCATCTCTCTCCCCATCTCTCTCCCCATCTCTCTCCCTATCTATCCCCATCTCTCCCCATCTCTACCCCATCTCTCTCAATCTCTCTCCCCATCTCTCTCCCCATCTCTCTCCCCATCTCTCTCTCCCCAATCTCTCTCCCCATCTCTCTCCCCATCTCTCTCTCCATCTCTCTCTCCCATCTCTCTCTCCGCATCTCTCCCCATCTCTCTCCCCATCTCTCTCCCCATCTATCCACCATCTCTCCCCCATCTCTCTCTCTCCCCATCTCTCTCCCCATCTCTCTCTCCCCATCTCTCTCCCCATCTCTCCTCCATCTCTCTCCCCATCTCTCTCCCCATCTCTCTCCCCATCTCTCTCCCCATCTCTCTCCCTATCTCTCTCCCAATGTCTCCCCATCTCTCTCCCCATGTCTCTCCCCATCTCTCTCCCAATCTCTCTCCCCATCTCTCTCCCCATCTCTCTCCCCATCTCTCTCCCCATCTCTCTCCCCATCTTTCTCTCCCCCATCTCTCTCCCTTATCTCTCTCCCCATCTCTCTCTCCCCATCTCTCTCTCCCCATCTCTCTCTCCCCATCTCTCTCCCCATCTCTCTCCCCATCTCTCTCCCCAACTCTCTCCCCCATCTCTCACCCATCTTTCCCCAAACTCTCCCCATCTCTCTCCCCATCTCTCTCCCCATCTCTCTCCCCATCTCTCTCCCCATCTCTCTCCGCATCTCTCTCTCCCCATCTGTCTCTCCCCATCTCTCTCTCGCCCATCTCTCTCTCCCCATCTCTCACTCCCCATCTCTCTCCCCATCTCTCTCCCCATCTCCCTCCCCATCTCTCTCCCCATCTATCCCCCATCTCTCCCCATCTATCCCCCATCTCCCACCCATCTCTCTCCCCATCTCTCTCTCCCATCTCTCTCTCCCAATCTCTCCCCCATATCTCTCCCCATCTCTCTTCCCCATCTCTCCCCCCATCTCTCTCCCCATCTCTCTCTCCCCATCTCTCTCTCCCCATCTCTCTCTCCCCATCTCTCTCTCCCCATCTCTCTCTCCCCATCTCTCCCCCATCTCTCCCCCATCTCTCTCTCCCCATCTCTCTCTCCCCATCTCTCCCCCATCTATCTCCCCATCACTCTCCCCATCTATCCCCCATCTCTCCCCCATCTCTCACCCTCATCTCTCTCCCCATCTCTCTCTCCCCATCTCTCTCTCCCCATCTTTCTCTCCCCATCTCTCTCCCCATCTTTCTCCCCATCTCTCTCCCCATCTCTCTCTCCCCATCTCTCCCACATCTCTCTCCCCATCTCTCTCTCCCCATCTCTCCCCCATCTCTCCCCCATCTCTCTCCCTCATCTCTCTCCGCATCTCTCTCTCCCCCATCTCTCTCTCCCATCTCTCTCTCTGCATCTCTCCCCATCTCTCTCCCCATCTCTCTCCCCATCTATCCACCATCTCTCCCCCATCTCTCTCCCCATCTCTCTCCCCATCTCTCTCCCCATCTCTCTCCCCATCTCTCTCTCCCCATCTCTCTCCCCATCTCTCCTCCATCTCTCTCCCCATCTCTCTCCCCATCTCTCTCCCTATCTCTCTCCCTATCTCTATCCCAATGTCTCCCCATCTCTCTCCCCATGTCTCTCCCCATCTCTCTCCCCATCTCTCTCCCCATCTCTCTCCCCATCTCTCTCCTCATCTTTCTCTCCCCATCTCTCTCCCTTATCTCTCTCCCCATCTCTCTCTCCCCATCTCTCTCTCCCCATCTCTCTCTCCCCATCTCTCTCCCCATCTCTCTCCCCATCTCTCTCCCCACCTCTCTCCCCCATCTCTCACCCATCTTTCCCCAATCTCTCCCCATCTCTCTCCCCATCTCTCTCCCCATCTCTCTCCCCATCTCTCTCCCCATCTCTCTCTCCCCCATCTCTCTCTCCCCATCTCTCTCTCCCCATCTCTCTCCCCATCTCTCTCCCCATCTCCCTCCCCATCTCTCTCCCCATCTCTCTCCCCATCTATCCCCCATCTCTCCCCATCTATCCCCCATCTCTCACCCATCTCTCTCCCCATCTCTCTCTCCCATCTCTCTCCCAATCTCTCCCCCATATCTCTCCCCATCTCTCTTCCCCATCTCTCCCCCCATCTCTCTCCCCATCTCTCTCTCCCCATCTCTCTCTCCCCATATCTCTCTCCCCATCTCTCTCTCCCCATCTCTCTCTCCCCATCTCTCCCCCATCTCTCTCCCCATCTCTCTCTCCCCATCTCTCCCCCATCTCTCTCCCCATCACTCTCCCCATCTATCCCCCATCTCTCCCCCATCTCTCCCCCATCTCTCTCCCTCATCTCTCTCCCCATCTCTCTCTCCCCATCTCTCTCTCCCCATCTTTCTCTCCCCATCTCTCTCCCCATCTCTCTCCCCATCTCTCTCTCCCCATCTCTCCCCCATCTCTCTCCCCATCTATCCCCCATCTCTCCCCCATCTCTCCCCCATCTCTCCCCCATCTCTCCCACATCTCTCCCCCATCTCTCTCCCTCATCTCTCTCCCCATCTCTCTCTCCCCATCTCTCCCCATCTCTCTCCCCATCTCTCTCTCCCCATCTCTCTATCCCCATCTCTCCCCCATCTCGCCCCCATCTCTCTCCCCCATCTCTCTCCCCATCTCTCTCTCCCCATCTCTCCCCCATCGCTCTCTCCCCATCTCTCTCTCCCCCATCTCTCTCCCCATCTCTCTCTCCCCATCTTTCTCTCCCCATCTCTCGCCCATCTCGGCCGATCTCTCCCCCATCTCTCTCCCCATCTCTCTCCCCATCTCTCTCCCCATCTCTCTCTCCCCATTTCTCTCCCCATCTCTCTCCCCATCTCTCTCCCC
The DNA here is from genome assembly GCF_963921235.1 of Mobula hypostoma. Lineage (NCBI taxonomy): Eukaryota > Metazoa > Chordata > Chondrichthyes > Myliobatiformes > Myliobatidae > Mobula > Mobula hypostoma. The sequence continues at coordinate 16,432,616 of NC_086115.1, read as the reverse complement.
ATCTCTCTCCCCCCATCTCTCCCCCATCTCTCTCCCCATCTCTCTCTCCCCATCTCTCCCCATCTCTCCTCCTTCTCTCTCCCCCTTCTCTCCCCTTCTCTCCCCTTCTGTCTCCCCCTTCTCTCCCCTTCTCTAACCTCCTCTCCCCTTCTCCCCGCTTCTCCCCCTTCTCTCTCCCCTTCTCCCCCTTCTCTCTCTCCTTCTCTCCCCTTTTCGCCCTTCTCTCTCCTTTCTCTCTCCCCTTCTCCCCTCCCTCCTTCTCCCCTTCTCCACTTCTCCCCCTTCTCTGCCTTCTCTCTCCCCTTCTCCCCTCTTCTCTCTCCCCTTCTCTACCCTTTTCTCTCCTTCTCTCTCCCCCAATCTCTCCCCACTTCTCTCTCCACCTTCTCCCCCCTCTCACCCCTTCTGCCCCCTTCTCTCCCCTTCTTCCCCTTCTCTCTCCCTTCTCTCTCCCCTTCCCCTCCCTCCCCCTTCTCCCCTCGTCTCCCCCTTCTCAACACTTCTCCCCCTTCTCCCCTTCTCTCCCCTTCTCTCTTCCGTTCTCCCCCCTTCTCTACCCCCTTCTCGCCACTTCTCCCTCACTTCTCTCCCCCCTCTCCCCATTCTCTCCACTACTCCACCCCTTCTACCCCCTTCTCTCTCTCCCTTCTCCCCCTTCTCCCCTTTCTCCCCCTTCTTTCCCCTTCTCTCTCTCCCTTCATTCTCCCCTTCTCCTTCTCCCCTTCTCCCCCTCCCCTTCTCCCCCTTCTCTCCACTTCTCCCCCCTTCTCTCCCCTTCTCTCTCCCCTTCTCTCTCCCCTTCTCTCTCCCCTTCTCTCTCCCCATCTCTCTCCGCATTTCTCCCCCATCTTTCCCCATCTCTCTCCCCATCTCTCTCCCCATCTCTCTCCCCCATCTCTCCCCCAACTCTCTCCCCATCTCTCTCTCCCCATCTCTCCCCCATCTCTCTCCCAATCTCTCCCCCATCTCTCTCCCCATCTCTCTTCACCATCTCTCTCCCTTATCTCTCTCCCCATCTCTCTCTCCCCATCTCTCTCCCCATCTCTCTCCCCATCTCTCTCCCCATCTCTCTCCCCAACTCTCTCCCCCATCTCTCACCCATCTTTCCCCAATCTCTCCCCATCCCTCTCCCCATCTCTCTCCCCATCTCTCTCCCCATCTCTCTCCCCATCTCTCTCTCCCCCATCTCTCTCTCCCCATCTCTCTCTCCCCCATCTCTCTCTCCCCATATCTCACTCCCCATCTCTCTCCCCATCTCTCTCCCCATCTCCCTCCCCATCTCTCTCCCCATCTATCCCCCATCTCTCCCCATCTATCCCCCATCTCTCACCCATCTCTCTCCCCATCTCTCTCTCCCATCTCTCTCTCCCAATCTCTCCCCCATATCTCTCCCCATCTCTCTTCCCCATCTCTCCCCCCATCTCTCTCCCCATCTCTCTCTCCCCATCTCTCTCTCCCCATCTCTCTCTCCCCATCTCTCTCTCCCATCTCTCATCTCTCTCCCCATCTCTCTCTCCCCATCTCTCTCTCCCCATCTCTCCCCCATCTCTCTCCCCATCACTCTCCCCATCTATCCCCCATCTCTCCCCCATCTCTCCCCCATCTCTCTCCCTCATCTCTCTCCCCATCTCTCTCTCCCCATCTCTCTCTCCCCATCTTTCTCTCCCCATCTCTCTCCCCATCTTTCTCCCCATCTCTCTCCCCATCTCTCTCTCCCCATCTCTCCCCCATCTCTCTCCCCATCTCTCTCTCCCCATCTCTCCCCCATCTCTCCCCCATCTCTCCCCCATCTCTCACCCTCATCTCTCTCCGCATCTCTCTCTCCCCCATCTCTCTCTCCCCATCTCTCTCACCATCTCCCTCCCCATCTCTCTCCCCATCTCTTTCCCCATCTATCCCCCATCTCTCTCCCCAACTCTTTCCCCATCTAACCTCCATCTCTCCCCATCTATCCCCCATCTCTCCCCCATCTCTCTCCCCATCTGTCTCTCCCATCTCTCTCTCCCAATCTCTCCCCCATCTCTCTCCCCATCTCTGTTCCCCATCTCCCTTCCCCATCTCTCTCTCCCCATCTCTCTCCCCATCTCTCTCTCCCCATCTCTCTCCCCATCTCTCTCCCCATCTCAATCCCCATCTCTCTCCCATCTCGCCCCCATCTCTCTCCCCATCTCTCTCCCCATCTCTCCCCCATCTCTCTCCCAATCTCTCCCCCATCTCTCTCCCCATCTTTCTCTCCCCCATCTCTCTCCCTTATCTCTCTCCCCATCTCTCTCTCCCCATCTCTTTATCCCCATCTCTCTCTCCCCATCTCTCTCCCCATCTCTCTCCCCATCTCTCTCCCCACCTCTCTCCCCCATCTCTCACCCATCTTTCCCCAATCTCTCCCCATCTCTCTCCCCATCTCTCTCCCCATCTCTCTCCCAATCTCTCTCCCCATCTCTCTCTCCCCCATCTCTCTCTCCCCATCTCTCACTCCCCATCTCTCTCCCCATCTCTCTCCCCATCTCCCTCCCCATCTCTCTCCCCATCTCTCTCCCCATCTATCCCCCATCTCTCCCCATCTATCCCCCATCTCTCACCCATCTCTCTCCCCATCTCTCTCTCCCATCTCTCTCTCCCAATCTCTCCCCCATCTCTCTCCCCATCTCTCTTCCCCATCTCTCTCTCCCCATCTCTCACCCATCTCTCTCCCCATCACTCTCCCCATCTATCCCCCATCTCTCCCCCATCTCTCCCCCATCTCTCTCCCTCATCTCTCTCCCCATCTCTCTCTCCCCATCTCTCTCTCCCCATCTTTCTCTCCCCATCTCTAGCCCCATCTCTCTCCCCATCTCTCTCTCCCCATCTCTCCCCCATCTCTCTCCCCATCTCTCTCTCCCCATCTCTCTCCCCATCTATCCCCCATCTCTCCCCCATCTCTCCCCCATCTCTCTCCCCATCTCTCCCACATCTCTCCCCCATCTCTCTCCCTCATTTCTCTCCCCATCTCTCTCTCCCCATCTCTCCCCCATCTCTCTCCCCATCTCTCTTCCCCATTTCTCTTCCCCATCTCTCTCTCCCCATCTCTCCCCCATCTCTCTCCCCATCACTCTCCCCATCTATCCCCCATCTCTCCCCCATCTCTCCCCCATCTCTCTCCCTCATCTCTCTCCCCATCTCTCTCTCCCCATCTCTCTCTCCCCATCTTTCTCTCCCCATCTCTAGCCCCATCTCTCTCCCTCTCTCTCCCCATCTCTCCCCCATCTCTCTCCCCATCTCTCTCTCCCCATCCCCATCTCTCTCCCCATCTATCCCCCATCTCTCCCACATCTCTCCCCCATCTCTCTCCCTCATCTCTCTCCCCATCTCTCTCTCCCCATCTCTCCCCCATCTCTCTCCCCATCTCTCTCTCCCCATCTCTCTATCCCCATCTCTCCCCCATCTCGCCCCCATCTCTCTCCCCCATCTCTCTCCCCATCTCTCTCTCCCCATCTCTCCCCCATCTCTCTCCCCATCTCTCTCTCCCCATCTTTCTCTCCCCATCTCTCCCCCATCTCGCCCCCATCTCTCCCCCATCTCTCTCCCCATCTCTCTCCCCATCTCTCTCCCCATCTCTCTCTCCCCATTTCTCTCCCCATCTCTATCCCCATCTCTCTCCCCATCTCTCTCCCCCCATCTCTCCCCCATCTCTCTCCCCATCTCTCTCTCCCCATCTCTCCCCCATCTCTCCTCCTTCTCTCTCCCCCTTCTCTCCCCTTCTCTCCCCTTCTGTCTCCCCCTTCTCTCCCCTTCTCTAACCTCCTCTCCCCTTCTCCCCGCTTCTCCCCCTTCTCTCTCCCCTTCTCCCCCTTCTCTCTCTCCTTCTCTCCCCTTTTCGCCCTTCTCTCTCCTTTCTCTCTCCCCTTCTCCCCCTCCCTCCTTCTCCCCCTTCTCCACTTCTCCCCCTTCTCTGCCTTCTCTCTCCCCTTCTCCCCTCGTCTCGCTCCCCTTCTCTACCCTTTTCTCTCCTTCTCTCTCCCCCAATCTCTCCCCACTTCTCTCTCCACCTTCTCCCCCCTCTCACCCCTTCTGCCCCCTTCTCTCCCCTTCTCCCCCTTCTCTCTCCCTTCTCTCTCCCCTTCCCCTCCCTCCCCCTTCTCCCCTCGTCTCCCCCTTCTCAACACTTCTCCCCCTTCTCCCCTTCTCTCCCCTTCTCTCTTCCGTTCTCCCCCCTTCTCTACCCCCTTCTCGCCACTTCTCCCTCCCTTCTCTCCCCCCTCTCCCCATTCTCTCCACTACTCCACCCCTTCTACCCCCTTCTCTCTCTCCCTTCTCCCCTTCTCCCCTTTCTCCCCCTTCTTTCCCCTTCTCTCTCTCCCTTCATTCTCCCCTTCTCCTTCTCCCCTCCCCCTCCCCTTCTCTCTCCCTTCTCTCCCCCTTCTCCCCCTTCTCTCCACTTCTCCCCCCTTCTCTCCCCTTCTCTCTCCCCTTCTCTCTCCCCTTCTCTCTCCCCTTCTCTCTCCCCATCTCTCTCCGCATTTCTCCCCCATCTTTCCCCATCTCTCTCCCCATCTCTCTCCCCATCTCTCTCCCCCATCTCTCCCCCGACTCTCTCCCCATCTCTCTCTCCCCATCTCTCCCCCATCTCTCTCCCAATCTCTCCCCCATCTCTCTCCCCATCTCTCTTCACCATCTCTCTCCCTTATCTCTCTCCCCATCTCTCTCTCCCCATCTCTCTCTCCCCATCTCTCTCCCCATCTCTCTCTCCCCATCTCTCTCCCCATCTATCCCCCATCTCTCCCCCATCTCTCCCCCATCTCTCCCCCAACTCTCCCACATCTCTCCCCCATCTCTCTCCCTCATCTCTCTCCCCATCTCTCTCTCCCCATCTCTCCCCCATCTCTCTCCCCATCTCTCTCTCCCCATCTCTCTATCCCCATCTCTCCCCCATCTCGCCCCCATCTCTCTCCCCCATCTCTCTCCCCATCTCTCTCTCCCCATCTCTCCCCCATCTCTCTCCCCATCTCTCTCTCCCCATCTTTCTCTCCCCATCTCTCCCCCATCTCGCCCCCATCTCTCCCCCATCTCTCTCCCCATCTCTCTCCCCATCTCTCTCCCCATCTCTCTCTCCCCATTTCTCTCCCCATCTCTATCCCCATCTCTCTCCCCATCTCTCTCCCCCCATCTCTCCCCCATCTCTCTCCCCATCTCTCTCTCCCCATCTCTCCCCCATCTCTCCTCCTTCTCTCTCCCCCTTCTCTCCCCTTCTCTCCCCTTCTGTCTCCCCCTTCTCTCCCCTTCTCTAACCTCCTCTCCCCTTCTCCCCGCTTCTCCCCCTTCTCTCTCCCCTTCTCCCCTTCTCTCTCTCCTTCTCTCCCCTTTTCGCCCTTCTCTCTCCTTTCTCTCTCCCCTTCTCCCCCTCCCTCCTTCTCCCCCTTCTCCACTTCTCCCCCTTCTCTGCCTTCTCTCTCCCCTTCTCCCCTCTTCTCTCTCCCCTTCTCTACCCTTTTCTCTCCTTCTCTCTCCCCCAATCTCTCCCCACTTCTCTCTCCACCTTCTCCCCCCTCTCACCCCTTCTGCCCCCTTCTCTCCCCTTCTCCCCTTCTCTCTCCCTTCTCTCTCCCCTTCCCCTCCCTCCCCTTCTCCCCTCGTCTCCCCCTTCTCAACACTTCTCCCCCTTCTCCCCTTCTCTCCCCTTCTCTCTTCCCTTCTCCCCCCTTCTCTACCCCCTTCTCGCCACTTCTCCCTCCCTTCTCTCCCCCCTCTCCCCATTCTCTCCACTACTCCACCCCTTCTACCCCCTTCTCTCTCTCCCTTCTCCCCCTTCTCCCCTTTCTCCCCCTTCTTTCCCCTTCTCTCTCTCCCTTCATTCTCCCCTTCTCCTTCTCCCCTCCCCCTCCCCTTCTCTCTCCCTTCTCTCCCCCTTCTCCACCTTCTCTCCACTTCTCCCCCCTTCTCTCCCCTTCTCTCTCCCTTTCTCTCTCCCCTTCTCTCTCCCCTTCTCTCTCGCCATCTCTCTCCGCATTTCTCCCCCATCTTTCCCCATCTCTCTCCCCATCTCTCTCCCCATCTCTCTCCCCCATCTCTCCCCCAACTCTCTCCCCATCTCTCTCTCCCCATCTCTCCCCCATCTCTCTCCCAATCTCTCCCCCATCTCTCTCCCCATCTCTCTTCACCATCTCTCTCCCTTATCTCTCTCCCCATCTCTCTCTCCCCATCTCTCTCTCCCCATCTCTCTCCCCATCTCTCTCCCCATCTCTCTCCCCAACTCTCTCCCCCATCTCTCACCCATTTTTCCCCAATCTCTCCCCATCTCTCTCCCCATCTCTCTCCCCATCTCTCTCCCCATCTCTCTCCCCATCTCTCTCCCCATCTCTCTCCCCATCTCTCTCTCCCCCATCTCTCTCTCCCCATCTCTCTCTCCCCCATCTCTCTCTCCCCATCTCTCTCTCCCCCATCTCTCTCTCCCCATCTCTCACTCCCCATCTCTCTCCCCATCTCTCTCCCCATCTCCCTCCCCATCTCTCTCCCCATCTATCCCCCATCTCTCCCCATCTATCCCCCATCTCTCACCCATCTCTCTCCCCATCTCTCTCTCCCATCTCTCTCTCCCGAATCTCTCCCCCATATCTCTCCCCATCTCTCTCCCCCATCTCTCCCCCATCTCTCTCTCCCCATCTCTCTCTCCCCATCTCTCCCCCATCTCTCTCCCCATCACTCTCCCCATCTATCCCCCATCTCTCCCCCATCTCTCCCCCATCTCTCCCCCATCTCTCCCCCCATCTCTCTCCCTCATCTCTCTCCCCATCTCTCTCTCCCCATCTCTCTCTCCCCATCTTTCTCTCCCCATCTCTCTCCCCATCTTTCTCCCCATCTCTCTCCCCACTCTCTCTCCCCATCTCTCCCCCATCTCTCTCCCCATCTCTCTCTCCCCATCTCTCCCCCATCTCTCCCCCATCTCTCACCCTCATCTCTCTCCGCATCTCTCTCTCCCCCATCTCTCTCTCCCCATCTCTCTCACCATCTCCCTCCCCATCTCTCTCCCCATCTCTTTCCCCATCTATCCCCCATCTCTCTCCCCAACTCTTTCCCCATCTAACCTCCATCTTTCCCCATCTATCCCCCATCTCTCCCCCATCTCTCTCCCCATCTGTCTCTCCCATCTCTCTCTCCCAATCTCTCCCCCATCCCTCTCCCCATCTCTGTTCCCCATCTCCCTTCCCCATCTCTCTCTCCCCATCTCTCTCTCCCCATCTCTCTCCGCATCTCTCTCCCCATCTCTCTCCCCATCTCTATCCCCATCTCTCTCCCATCTCGCCCCCATCTCTCTCCCCATCTCTCTCCCCATCTCTCCCCCATCTCTCTCCCAATCTCTCCCCCATCTCTCTCCCCATCTCTCTTCACCATCTCTCTCCCTTATCTCTCTCCCCATCTCTCTCTCCCCATCTCTCTCTCCCCATCTCTCTATCCCCATCTCTCTCCCCATCTCTCTCCCCATCTCTCTCCCCAACTCTCTCCACCATCTCTCACCCATCTTTCCCCAATCTCTCCCCATCTCTCTCCCCATCTCTCTCCCCATCTCCCTCCCCATCTCTCTCCCCATCTCTCTCCCCATCTATCCCCCATCTCTCCCCATCTATCCCCCATCTCTCACCCATCTCTCTCCCCATCTCTCTCTCCCATCTCTCTCTCCCAATCTCTCCCCCATATCTCTCCCCATCTCTCTTCCCCATCTCTCCCCATCTCTCTCCCCATCTCTCTCTCCCCATCTCTCTCTCCCCATATCTCTCTCCCCATCTCTCTCTCCCCATCTCTCTCTCCCCATCTCTCCCCCATCTCTCTCCGCATCTCTCTCTCCCCATCTCTCTCTCCCCATCTCTCCCCCATCTCTCTCCCCATCACTCTCCCCATCTATCCCCCATCTCTCCCCCATCTCTCCCCCATCTCTCTCCCTCATCTCTCTCCCCATCTTTCTCTCCCCATCTCTCGCCCCATCTCTCTCCCCATCTCTCTCTCCCCATCTCTCCCCCATCTCTCTCCCCATCTCTCTCTCCCCATCTCTCTCCCCATCTATCCCCCATCTCTCCCCCATCTCTCCCCCATCTCTCCCCCATCTCTCCCACATCTCTCCCCCATCTCTCTCCCTCATCTCTCTCCCCATCTCTCTCTCCCCATCTCTCCCCCATCTCTCTCCCCATCTCTCTCTCCCCATCTCTCTACCCCATCTCGCCCCCATCTCTCTCCCCATCTCTCTCCCCATCTCTCTCTCCCCATCTCTCCCCATCTCTCTCCCCATCTCTCTCTCCCCATCTCTCTCTCCCCATATCTCTCTCCCCATCTCTCTCTCCCCATCTCTCTCTCCCCATCTCTCCCCCATCTCTCTCCGCATCTCTCTCTCCCCATCTCTCTCTCCCCATCTCTCCCCCATCTCTCTCCCCATCACTCTCCCCATCTATCCCCCATCTCTCCCCCATCTCTCCCCCATCTCTCTCCCTCATCTCTCTCCCCATCTTTCTCTCCCCATCTCTCGCCCCATCTCTCTCCCCATCTCTCTCTCCCCATCTCTCCCCCATCTCTCTCCCCATCTCTCTCTCCCCATCTCTCTCCCCATCTATCCCCCATCTCTCCCCCATCTCTCCCCCATCTCTCCCCCATCTCTCCCACATCTCTCCCCCATCTCTCTCCCTCATCTCTCTCCCCATCTCTCTCTCCCCATCTCTCCCCCATCTCTCTCCCCATCTCTCTCTCCCCATCTCTCTATCCCTATCTCTCCCCCATCTCGCCCCCATCTCTCTCCCCATCTCTCTCCCCATCTCTCTCTCCCCATCTCTCCCCCATCTCTCTCCCCATCTCTCTCTCCCCATCTTTCTCTCCCCATCTCTCCCCCATCTCGCCCCCATCTCTCCCCCATCTCTCTCCCCATCTCTCTCCCCATCTCTCTCTCCCCATCTCTCTCCCCATCTCTCTCCCCATCTCTCTCCCCATCTCTCTCCCCCCATCTCTCCCCCATCTCTCTCCCCATCTCTCTCTCCCCATCTCTCCCCCATCTCTCCTCCTTCTCTCTCCCCCTTCTCTCCCCTTCCCTTCTGTCTCCCCCTTCTCTCCCCTTCTCTAACCTCCTCTCCCCTTCTCCCCGCTTCTCCCCCTTCTCTCTCCCCTTCTCCCCCTTCTCTCTCTCCTTCTCTCCCCTTTTCGCCCTTCTCTCTCCTTTCTCTCTCCCCTTCTCCCCCTCCCTCCTTCTCCCCCTTCTCCACTTCTCCCCCTTCTCTGCCTTCTCTCTCCCCTTCTCCCCTCTTCTCTCTCCCCTTCTCTACCCTTTTCTCTCCTTCTCTCTCCCCCAATCTCTCCCCACTTCTCTCTCCACCTTCTCCCCCCTCTCACCCCTTCTGCCCCCTTCTCTCCCCTTCTCCCCCTTCTCTCTCCCTTCTCTCTCCCCTTCCCCTCCCTCCCCATTCTCCCCTCGTCTCCCCCTTCTCAACACTTCTCCCCCTTCTCCCCTTCTCTCCCCTTCTCTCTTCCGTTCTCCCCCCTTCTCTACCCCCTTCTCGCCACTTCTCCCTCCCTTCTCTCCCCCCTCTCCCCATTCTCTCCACTACTCCACCCCTTCTACCCCCTTCTCTCTCTCCCTTCTCCCCCTTCTCCCCTTTCTCCCCCTTCTTTCCCCTTCTCTCTCTCCCTTCATTCTCCCCTTCTCCTTCTCCCCTTCTCCCCCTCCCCTTCTCTCTCCCTTCTCTCCCCCTTCTCCCCCTTCTCTCCACTTCTCCCCCCTTCTCTCCCCTTCTCTCTCCCCTTCTCTCTCCCCATCTCTCTCTCCCCATCTCTCTCTCCCCATCTCTCCCCCATCTCTCTCCCCATCTCTCTTTCCCCATCTCTCTCTCCCCATCTCTCTCTCCCCATCTCTCTCTCCCCATCTCTCCCCCATCTCTCTCCCCATCACTCTCCCCATCTATCCCCCATCTCTCCCCCATCTCTCCCCCATCTCTCTCCCTCATCTCTCTCCCCATCTCTCTCTCCCCATCTCTCTCTCCCCATCTTTCTCTCCCCATCTCTCTCCCCATCTTTCTCCCCATCTCTCTCCCCATCTCTCTCTCCCCATCTCTCCCCCATCTCTCTCCCCATCTCTCTCTCCCCATCTCTCCCCCATCTCTCCCCCATCTCTCCCCCATCTCTCACCCTCATCTCTCTCCGCATCTCTCTCTCCCCCATCTCTCTCTCCCCATCTCTCTCACCATCTCCCTCCCCATCTCTCTCCCCATCTCTTTCCCCATCTATCCCCCATCTCTCTCCCCAACTCTTTCCCCATCTAACCTCCATCTCTCCCCATCTATCCCCCATCTCTCCCCCATCTCTCTCCCCATCTGTCTCTCCCATCTCTCTCTCCCAATCTCTCCCCCATCTCTCTCCCCATCTCTGTTCCCCATCTCCCTTCCCCATCTCTCTCTCCCCATCTCTCTCTCCCCATCTCTCTCCCCATCTCTCTCCCCATCTCTATCCCCATCTCTCTCCCATCTCGCCCCCATCTCTCTCCCCATCTCTCTCCCCATCTCGCCCCCATCTCTCTCCCAATCTCTCCCCCATCTCTCTCCCCATCTCTCTTCACCATCTCTCTCCCTTATCTCTCTCCCCATCTCTCTCTCCCCATCTCTCTCTCCCCATCTCTCTCCCCATCTCTCTCCCCATCTCTCTCCCCAACTCTCTCCCCCATCTCTCACCCATCTTTCCCCAATCTCTCCCCATCTCTCTCCCCATCTCTCTCCCCATCTCTCTCCCCATCTCTCTCCCCATCTCTCTCCCCATCTCTCTCTCCCCCATCTCTCTCTCCCCATCTCTCTCTCCCCCATCTCTCTCTCCCCATCTCTCACTCCCCATCTCTCTCCCCATCTCTCTCCCCATCTCCCTCCCCATCTCTCTCCCCATCTATCCCCCATCTCTCCCCATCTATCCCCCATCTCTCACCCATCTCTCTCCCCATCTCTCTCTCCCATCACTCTCTCCGAATCTCTCCCCCATATCTCTCCCCATCTCTCTTGCCCATCTCTCTCCCCATCTCTCTCTCCCCATCTCTCTCTCCCCATCTCTCTCTCCCCATCTCTCCCCCATCTCTCTCCCCATCTCTCTCTCCCCATCTCTCTCTCCCCATCTCTCTCTCCCCATCTCTCTCTCCCCATCTCTCCCCCATCTCTCTCCCCATCACTCTCCCCATCTATCCCCCATCTCTCCCCCATCTCTCCCCTATCTCTCTCCCCATCTCTCTCTCCCCCATCTCTCTCTCCCCATCTCTCTCTCCCCCATCTCTCTCTCCCCATCTCTCACTCCCCATCTCTCTCCCCATCTCTCTCTCCCCATCTCTCTCTCCCCATCTCTCTTCCCCATCTCTCTCCCCATCTCTCTCTCCCCATCTCTCTCTCCCCATCTCTCTCTCCCCATCTCTCTCTCCCTTATCTCTCTCCCCATCTCTCTCTCCCCATCTCTCTCTCCCCATCTCTCTCTCCCCATCTCTCTCTCCCCATCTCTCTCCCCATCTCTCTCCCCATCTCTCTCCCCAACTCTCTCCCCCATCTCTCACCCATCTTTCCCCAATCTCTCCCCATCTCTCTCCCCATCTCTCTCCCCATCTCTCTCCCCATCTCTCTCCCCATCTCTCTCTCCCCCATCTCTCTCTCCCCATCTCTCTCTCCCCCATCTCTCTCTCCCCATCTCTCACTCCCCATCTCTCTCCCCATCTCTCTCCCCATCTCCCTCCCCATCTCTCTCCCCATCTATCCCCCATCTCTCCCCATCTATCCCCCATCTCTCACCCATCTCTCTCCCCATCTCTCTCTCCCATCCCTCTCTCCGAATCTCTCCCCCATATCTCTCCCCATCTCTCTTCCCCATCTCTCTCCCCATCTCTCTCTCCCCATCTCTCTCTCCCCATCTCTCTCTCCCCATCTCTCTCTCCCCATCTCTCTCTCCCCATCTCTCCCCCATCTCTCTCCCCATCTCTCTCTCCCCATCTCTCTCTCCCCATCTCTCTCTCCCCATCTCTCTCTCCCCATCTCTCCCCCATCTCTCTCCCCATCACTCTCCCCATCTATCCCCCATCTCTCCCCCATCTCTCCCCTATCTCTCTCCCTCATCTCTCTCCCCATCTCTCTCTCCCCATCTCTCTCTCCCCATCTTTCTCTCCCCATCTCTCTCCCCATCTTTCTCCCCATCTCTCTCCCCATCTCTCTCTCCCCATCTCTCCCCCATCTCTCTCCCCATCTCTCTCTCCCCATCTCTCCCCCATCTCTCCCCATCTCTCCCCCATCTCTCACCCTCATCTCTCTCCGCATCTCTCTCTCCCCCATCTCTCTCTCCCCATCTCTCTCACCATCTCCCTCCCCATCTCTCTCCCCATCTCTTTCCCCATCTATCCCCCATCTCTCTCCCCAACTCTTTCCCCATCTAACCTCCATCTCTCCCCATCTATCCCCCATCTCTCCCCCATCTCTCTCCCCATCTGTCTCTCCCATCTCTCTCTCCCAATCTCTCCCCCATCTCTCTCCCCATCTCTGTTCCCCATCTCCCTTCCCCATCTCTCTCTCCCCATCTCTCTCTCCCCATCTCTCTCCCCATCTCTCTCCCCATCTCTATCCCCATCTCTCTCCCATCTCGCCCCCATCTCTCTCCCCATCTCTCTCCCCATCTCTCCCCCATCTCTCTCCCAATCTCTCCCCCATCTCTCTCCCCATCTCTCTTCACCATCTCTCTCCCTTATCTCTCTCCCCATCTCTCTCTCCCCATCTCTCTCTCCCCATCTCTCTCTCCCCATCTCTCTCCCCATCTCTCTCCCCATCTCTCTCTCCCCATCTCTCTATCCCCATCTCTCCCCCATCTCGCCCCCATCTCTCTCCCCATCTCTCTCCCCATCTCTCTCTCCCCATCTCTCTCCCCATCTCTCTCCCCATCTCTCTCTCCCCATCTTTCTCTCCCCATCTCTCCCCCATCTCGCCCCCATCTCTTCCCCATCTCTCTCCCCATCTCTCTCCCCATCTCTCTCCCCATCTCTCTCTCCCCATTTCTCTCCCCATCTCTATCCCCATCTCTCTCCCCATCTCTCTCCACCCATCTCTCCCCCATCTCTCTCCCCATCTCTCTCTCCCCATCTCTCCCCCATCTCTCCTCCTTCTGTCTCCCCCTTCTCTCCCCTTCTCTAACCTCCTCTCCCCTTCTCCCCGCTTCTCCCCCTTCTCCCCTCCTACTCTCCCCCTTCTCCCCCTTCTCTCCCCGTTCTCCCCTTCTCTCCCCCTTCTCCCCCTTCTCTCTCCCTTCTCTCTCCCCATCTCTCCCTTCTCTCTCCCCCTTCTCTCTCATTCTCTCTCCCCCTTCTCTCCCCCTTCTCCCCCTTCTCTTCTCCCCTTCTCCCCCTTCTCTCCCCCTTCTCCCCCTTCTCCCCCTTTACTCCCTTTTCCTCCTTCTCTCTCCCTTCTCTCTCCCCTTCTCCCCCTCCCTCCTTCTCCCCTTCTCCACTTCTCCACCCTTCTCTCCCTTCTCTCTGCCTTCTCCCTTCTCTCTCCCTTCTCTCTCTCCCCTTCTACCCCCTTCTCCCCTTCTCCCCCTTCTCTCTCCCCTTCTCCCCCTTCTCTCTCTCCTTCTCTCCCCTTTTCGCCCTTCTCTCTCCTTTCTCTCTCCCCTTCTCCCCCTCCCTCCTTCTCCCCCTTCTCCACTTCTCCCCCCTTCTCTGCCTTCTCTCTCCCCTTCTCCCCTCTTCTCTCTCCCCTTCTCTACCCTTTTCTCTCCTTCTCTCTCCCCCAATCTCTCCCCACTTCTCTCTCCACCTTCTCGCCCCTCTCACCCCTTCTGCCCCCTTCTCTCCCCTTCTCCCCCCTCTCTCTCCCCTTCCCCTCACTCCCCCTTCTCCCCTCGTCTCCCCCTTCTCAACACTTCTCCCCCTTCTCCCCTTCTCTCCCCTTCTCTCTTCCCTTCTCCCCCCTTCTCTACCCCCTTCTCGCCACTTCTCCCTCCCTTCTCTCCCCCCTCTCCCCATTCTCTCCACTACTCCACCCCTTCTACCCCCTTCTCTCTCTCCCTTCTCCCCCTTCTCCCCTTTCTCCCCCTTCTTTCCCCTTCTCTCTCTCCCTTCATTCTCCCCTTCTCCTTCTCCCCTTCTCCCCCTCCCCTTCTCTCTCCCTTCTCTCCCCCTTCTCCCCCTTCTCTCGACTTCTCCCCCCTTCTCTCCCCTTCTCTCTCCCCTTCTCTCTCCCCTTCTCTCTCCCCTTCTCTCTCCCCATCTCTCTCCGCATTTCTCCCCCATCTTTCCCCATCTCTCTCCCCATCTCTCTCCCCATCTCCCTCCCCCATCTCTCCCCCAACTCTCTCCCCATCTCTCTCTCCCCATCTCTCCCCCATCTCTCTCCCAATCTCTCCCCCATCTCTCTCCCCATCTCTCTTCACCATCTCTCTCCCTTATCTCTCTCCCCATCTCTCTCTCCCCATCTCTCTCTCCCCATCTCTCTCCCCATCTCTCTCCGCATCTCTCTCCCCAACTCTCTCCCCCATCTCTCACCCATTTTTCCCCAATCTCTCCCCATCTCTCTCCCCATCTCTCTCCCCATCTCTCTCCCCATCTCTCTCCCCATCTCTCTCCCCATCTCTCTCTCTCCCCATCTCTCTCTCCCCATCTCTCTCTCCCCCATCTCTCTCTCCCCATCTCTCTCTCCCCCATCTCTCTCTCCCCATCTCTCACTCCCCATCTCTCTCCCCATCTCTCTCCCCATCTCCCTCCCCATCTCTCTCCCCATCTATCCCCCATCTCTCCCCATCTATCCCCCATCTCTCACCCATCTCTCTCCCCATCTCTCTCTCCCATCTCTCTCTCCCAATCTCTCCCCCATATCTCTCCCCATCTCTCTTCCCCATCTCTCTCTCCCCATCTTTCTCTCCCCATCTCTCTCCCCATCTCTCTCCCCATCTCTCTCCCCATCTCTCTCTCCCCATCTCTCCCCCATCTCTCTCCCCATCTCTCTCTCCCCATCTCTCCCCCATCTCTCCCCCATCTCTCACCCTCATCTCTCTCCGCATCTCTCTCTCCCCCATCTCTCTCTCACCATCTCCCTCCCCATCTCTCTCCCCATCTCTTTCCCCATCTATCCCCCATCTCTCTCCCCAACTCTTTCCCCATCTAACCTCCATCTCTCCCCATCTATCCCCCATCTCTCCCCCATCTCTCTCCCCATCTGTCTCTCCCATCTCTCTCTCCCAATCTCTCCCCCATCTCTCTCCCCATCTCTGTTCCCCATCTCCCTTCCCCATCTCTCTCTCCCCATCTCTCTCTCCCCATCTCTCTCCCCATCTCTGTTCCCCATCTCCCTTCCCCATCTCTCTCTCCCCATCTCTCTCTCCCCATCTCTCTCCCCATCTCTCTCCCCATCTCTATCCCCATCTCTCTCCCATCTCGCCCCCATCTCTCTCCCCATCTCTCTCCCCATCTCTCCCCCATCTCTCTCCCAATCTCTCCCCAATCTCTCTCCCCATCTCTCTTCACCATCTCTCTCCCTTATCTCTCTCCCCATCTCTCTCTCCCCATCTCTCTCTCCCCATCTCTCTCTCCCCATCTCTCTCCCCATCTCTCTCCCCATCTCTCTCCCCAACTCTCTCCCCCATCTCTCACCCATCTCTCCCCATCTCTCTCTCCCCATCTCTCCCCCATCTCTCCTCCTTCTGTCTCCCCCTTCTCTCCCCTTCTCTAACCTCCTCTCCCCTTCTCCCCGCTTCTCCCCCTTCTCCCCTCCTACTCTCCCCCTTCTCCCCCTTCTCTCCCCGTTCTCCCCTTCTCTCCCCCTTCTCCCCCTTCTCTCTCCCTTCTCTCTCCCCATCTCTCCCTTCTCTCTCCCCCTTCTCTCTCATTCTCTCTCCCCCTTCTCTCCCCCTTCTCCCCCTTCTCCCACTTTACTCCCTTTTCCTCCTTCTCTCTCCCTTCTCTCTCCCCTTCTCCCCCTCCCTCCTTCTCCCCTTCTCCACTTCTCCACCTTTCTCTCCCTTCTCTCTGCCTTCTCCCTTCTCTCTCCCTTCTCTCTCTCCCCTTCTACCCCCTTCTCTACCCCTTCTCCCCTTCTCCCCCTTCTCTCTCCCCTTCTCCCCCTTCTCTCTCTCCTTCTCTCCCCTTTTCACCCTTCTCTCTCCTTTCTCTCTCCCCTTCTCCCCCTCCCTCCTTCTCCCCCTTCTCCACTTCTCCCCCCTTCTCTGCCTTCTCTCTCCCCTTCTCCCCTCTTCTCTCTCCCCTTCTCTACCCTTTTCTCTCCTTCTCTCTCCCCCAATCTCTCCCCACTTCTCTCTCCACCTTCTCCCCCCTCTCACCCCTTCTGCCCCCTTCTCTCCCCTTCTCCCCCTTCTCTCTCCCTTCTCTCTCCCCTTCCCCTCACTCCCCCTTCTCCCCTCGTCTCCCCCTTCTCAACACTTCTCCCCCTTCTCCCCTTCTCTCCCCTTCTCTCTTCCCATCTCCCCCCTTCTCTACCCCCTTCTCGCCACTTCTCCCTCCCTTCTCTCCCCCCTCTCCCTATTCTCTCCATTACTCCACCCCTTCTACCCCCTTCTCTCTGTCCCTTCTCCCCCTTCTCCCCTTTCTCCCCCTTCTTTCCCCTTCTCTCTCTCCCTTCATTCTCCCCTTCTCCTTCTCCCCTTCTCCCCCTCCCCTTCTCTCTCCCTTCTCTCCCCCTTCTCCCCCTTCTCTCCACTTCTCCCCCCTTCTCTCCCCTTCTCTCTCCCCTTCTCTCTCCCCTTCTCTCTCCCCTTCTCTCTCCCCATCTCTCTCCGCATTTCTCCCCCATCTTTCCCCATCTCTCTCCCCATCTCTCTCCCCATCTCTCTCCCCCATCTCTCCCCCAACTCTCTCCCCATCTCTCTCTCCCCATCTCTCCCCCATCTCTCTCCAAATCTCTCCCCCATCTCTCTCCCCATCTCTCTTCACCATCTCTCTCCCTTATCTCTCTCCCCATCTCTCTCTCCCCATCTCTCTCTCCCCATCTCTCTCTCCCCATCTCTCTCCCCATCTCTCTCCCCATCTCTCTCCCCAACTCTCTCCCCCATCTCTCACCCATTTTTCCCCAATCTCTCCCCATCTCTCTCCCCATCTCTCTCCCCATCTCTCTCCCCATCTCTCTCCCCATCTCTCTCCCCATCTCTCTCTCCCCCATCTCTCTCTCCCCATCTCTCTCTCCCCCATCTCTCTCTCCCCATCTCTCTCTCCCCCATCTCTCTCTCCCCATCTCTCACTCCCCATCTCTCTCCCCATCTCTCTCCCCATCTCCCTCCCCATCTCTATCCCCATCTATCCCCCATCTCTCCCCATCTATCCCCCATCTCTCACCCATCTCTCTCCCCATCTCTCTCTCCCATCTCTCTCTCCCAATCTCTCCCCCATATCTCTCCCCATCTCTCTTCCCCATCTCTCTCCCCATCTCTCTCTCCCCATCTCTCTCTCCCCATCTCTCTCTCCCCATCTCTCCCCCATCTCTCTCCCCATCTCTCTCTCCCCATCTCTCTCTCCCCATCTCTCCCCCATCTCTCTCCCCATCACTCTCCCCATCTATCCCCCATCTCTCCCCCATCTCTCCCCCATCTCTCTCCCTCATCTCTCTCCCCATCTCTCTCTCCCCATCTCTCTCTCCCCATCTTTCTCTCCCCATCTCTCTCCCCATCTTTCTCCCCATCTCTCTCCCCATCTCTCTCTCCCCATCTCTCCCCCATCTCTCTCCCCATCTCTCTCTCCCCATCTCTCCCCCATCTCTCCCCCATCTCTCCCCCATCTCTCACCCTCATCTCTCTCCGCATCTCTCTCTCCCCCATCTCTCTCTCCCCATCTCTCTCACCATCTCCCTCCCCATCTCTCTCCCCATCTCTTTCCCCATCTCTCCCCCATCTCTCTCCCCATCTCTCTTCCCCATCTAACCTCCATCTCTCCCCATCTATCCCCCATCTCTCCCCCATCTCTCTCCCCATCTGTCTCTCCCATCTCTCTCTCCCAATCTCTCCCCCATCTCTTTCCCCATCTCTGTTCCCCATCTCCCTTCCCCATCTCTCTCTCCCCATCTCTCTCTCCCCATCTCTCTCCCCATCTCTCTCCCCATCTCTCTCCCCATCTCAATCCCCATCTCTCTCCCATCTCGCCCCCATCTCTCTCCCCATCTCTCTCCCCATCTCTCCCCCATCTCTCTCCCAATCTCTCCCCCATCTCTCTCCCCATCTCTCTTCACCATCTCTCTCCCTTATCTCTCTCCCCATCTCTCTCTCCCCATCTCTCTCTCCCCATCTCTCTCCCCATCTCTCTCCCCATCTCTCTCCCCAACTCTCTCCCCCATCTCTCACCCATCTCTCCCCATCTCTCTCCCCATCTGTCTCCCCATCTCTCTCCCCATCTCTCTCCCCATCTCTCCCCTCTCTCTCCCCATCTCTCCCCCATCTCTCCCCCATCTCTCCCCATCTCTCTCTCCCCATCTCTCTCTCCCCATCTCTCCCCCATCTCTCTCCCCATCTCTCTCTCCCCATCTCTCTCTCCCCATCTCTCCCCCATCTCTCTCCCCATCACTCTCCCCATCTATCCCCCATCTCTCCCCCATCTCTCCCCCATCTCTCTCCCTCATCTCTCTCCCCATCTCTCTCTCCCCATCTCTCTCTCCCCATCTCTCTCTCCCCATCTCTCTCTCCATCTCTCCCCATCTCTCTCCCCATCTTTCTCCCCATCTCTCTCCCCATCTCTCTCTCCCCATCTCTCCCCCATCTCTCTCCCCATCTCTCTCTCCCCATCTCTCCCCCATCTCTCCCCCATCTCTCCCCCATCTCTCACCCTCATCTCTCTCCGCATCTCTCTCCCCATCTCTTTCCCCATCTATCCCCCATCTCTCTCCCCAACTCTTTCCCCATCTAACCTCCATCTCTCCCCATCTATCCCCCATCTCTCCCCCATCTCTCTCCCCATCTGTCTCTCCCATCTCTCTCTCCCAATCTCTCCCCATCTCTCTCCCCATCTCTGTTCCCCATCTCCCTTCCCCATCTCTCTCTCCCCATCTCTCTCTCCCCATCTCTCTCCCCATCTCTCTCCCCATCTCTCTCCCCATCTCCCTCCCTATCTATCCCCATCTCTCCCCATCTCTACCCCATCTCTCTCAATCTCTCTCCCCATCTCTCTCCCCACCTCTCTCCCCATCTCTCTCTCCCCAATCTCTCTCCCCATCTCTCTCCCCATCTCTCTCTCCATCTCTCTCTCCCATCTCTCTCTCTGCATCTCTCCCCATCTCTCTCCCCATCTCTCTCCCCATCTATCCACCATCTCTCCCCCATCTCTCTCCCATTCTCTCTCCCCATCTCTCTCCCCATCTCTCTCCCCATCTCTCTCTCCCCATCTCTCTCCCCATCTCTCCTCCATCTCTCTCCCCATCTCTCTCCCCATCTCTCTCCCTATCTCTCTCCCTATCTCTCTCCCAATGTCTCCCCATCTCTCTCCCCATGTCTCTCCCCATCTCTCTCCCCATCTCTCTCTCCATCTCTCTCCCCATCTCTCTCCCCATCTCTCTCCCCATCTTTCTCTCCCCCATCTCTCTCCCTTATCTCTCTCCCCATCTCTCTCTCTCCCCATCTCTCTCTCCCCATCTCTCTCTCCCCATCTCTCTCTCCCCATCTCTCTCCCCATCTCTCTCCCCATCTCTCTCCCCAACTCTCTGCCCCATCTCTCACCCATCTTTCCCCAATCTCTCCCCATCTCTCTCCACATCTCTCTCCCCATCTCTCTCCCCATCTCTCCCATCTCTCCCCATCTCTCCCCATCTCTCCCCATCTCTCACTCCCCATCTCTCTCCCCATCTCCCTCCCCATCTCTCTCCCCATCTCTCTCCCCATCTCTCCCCATCTCTCCCCATCTCTCCCCCATCTCTCACCCATCTCTCTCCCCATCTCTCTCTCCCATCTCTCTCTCCCAATCTCTCCCCCATATCTCTCCCCATCTCTCTTCCCCATCTCTCCCCCCATCTCTCTCCCCATCTCTCTCTCCCCATCTCTCCCCATCTCTCCCCATATCTCCCCCTCTCTCCCCATCTCTCCCCATCTCTCCCCATCTCTCCCCATCTCTCCCCCATCTCTCACCCCATCTCTCTCTCCCCATCTCTCCCCCATCTCTCTCCCCATCACTCTCCCCATCTCTCCCCCATCTCTCCCCTATCTCTCCCCCATCTCTCTCCCTCATCTCTCTCCCCATCTCTCCCCATCTCTCCCCATCTCTCCCCATCTCTCCCCATCTCCTCTCCCCATCTCTCTCCCCATCTCTCTCCCCATCTCTCTCCCCATCTCTCTCCCCATCTCTCTCCCCATCTCTCTCTCCCCATCTCTCCCCCATCTCTCTCCCCATCTCTCTCTCCCCATCTCTCTCCCCATCTCTCCCCCATCTCTCCCCCATCTCTCCCCCATCTCTCCCACATCTCTCCCCCATCTCTCTCCCTCATCTCTCTCCCCATCTCTCTCTCCCCATCTCTCCCCCATCTCTCTCCCCATCTCTCTCTCCCCATCTCTCTATCCCCATCTCTATCCCATCTCGCCTCCATCTCTCTCCCCCATCTCTCTCCCCATCTCTCTCTCCCCATCTCTCTCCCCATCTCTCTCCCCCATCTCTCCCCCAACTCTCTCCCCATCTCTCTCTCCCCATCTCTCCCCCATCTCTCTCCATCTCTCCCCCATCTCTCTCCCCATCTCTCTTCCCCCTTTCTCTTCCCCATCTCTCTCTCCCCATCTCTCTCTCCCCATCTCTCTCTCCCCATCTCTCTCCCCATCTCTCTCCCCATCTCTCTCCCCATCTCTCCCCCATCTCTCACCCATCTCTCCCCATCTCTCCCCATCTCTCTCCCCATCTCTCCCCATCTCTCTCCCCTCTCTCTCTCTCCCCATCTCTCCCCATCTCTCTCTCCCCCATCTCTCCCCATCTCTCCCCATCTCTCCCCATCTCTCCCCATCTCTCTCCCCATCTCTCTCTCTCCCCATCTCTCTCTCCCCATCTCTCACTCCCCATCTCTCTCCCCATCTCTCTCCCCATCTCCCTCCCCATCTCTCTCCCCATCTATCCCCCATCTCTCCCCATCTATCCCCCATCTCTCACCCATCTCTCTCCCCATCTCTCTCTCCCATCTCTCTCTCCCAATCTCTCCCCCATATCTCTCCCCATCTCTCTTCCCCATCTCTCTCCCCATCTCTCTCTCCCCATCTCTCTCTCCCCATCTCTCTCTCCCCATCTCTCCCCCATCTCTCTCCCCATCTCTCTCTCCCCATCTCTCTCTCCCCATCTCTCCCCCATCTCTCTCCCCATCACTCTCCCCATCTATCCCCCATCTCTCCCCCATCTCTCCCCCATCTCTCTCCCTCATCTCTCTCCCCATCTCTCTCTCCCCATCTCTCTCTCTCCCCATCTTTGTCTCCCCATCTCTCTCCCCATCTCTCCCCATCTCTCTCCCCATCTCTCCCTCTCCCCATCTCTCCCCCATCTCTCTCCCCATCTCTCCCCATCTCTCCCCATCTCTCCCCCATCTCTCCCCCATCTCTCCCCCATCTCTCCCCATCTCTCCGCATCTCTCCCCATCTCTCCCCATCTCTCCCCATCTCTCCCCATCTCTCTCACCATCTCCCTCCCCATCTCCCTCCCCATCTCTTTCCCCATCTATCCCCCATCTCTCTCCCCAACTCTTTCCCCATCTAACCTCCATCTCTCCCCATCTATCCCCCATCTCTCCCCCATCTCTCTCCCCATCTGTCTCTCCCATCTCTCTCTCCCAATCTCTCCCCCATCTCTTTCCCCATCTCTGTTCCCCATCTCCCTTCCCCATCTCTCTCTCCCCATCTCTCTCTCCCCATCTCTCTCCCCATCTCTCTCCCCATCTCTCTCCCCATCTCAATCCCCATCTCTCTCCCATCTCGCCCCCATCTCTCTCCCCATCTCTCTCCCCATCTCTCCCCCATCTCTCTCCCAATCTCTCCCCCATCTCTCTCCCCATCTCTCTTCACCATCTCTCTCCCTTATCTCTCTCCCCATCTCTCTCTCCCCATCTCTCTCTCCCCATCTCTCTCCCCATCTCTCTCCCCATCTCTCTCCCCAACTCTCTCCCCCATCTCTCACCCATCTCTCCCCATCTCTCTCCCCATCTCTCCCCATCTCTCTCCCCATCTCTCTCCCCATCTCTCTCTCCCCATCTCTCTCTCCCCATCTCTCCCCATCTCTCCCCATCTCTCCCCATCTCTCCCCATCTCTCACCATCTCTCTCCCCATCTCTCCCCATCTCTCTCTCCCCTCCCTCCCCATCTCTCTCCCCATCTCTCCCCCATCTCTCCCCATCTCTCCCCCATCTCTCCCCATCTCTCTCCCCATCTCTCTCTCCCATCTCTCTCTCCCAATCTCTCCCCCATATCTCTCCCCATCTCTCTTCCCCATCTCTCCCCCCATCTCTCTCCCCCATCTCTCCCCCATCTCTCCCCATCTCTCTCTCCCCATCTCTCTCTCCCCATCTCTCTCTCTCCCCATCTCTCCCCATCTCTCTCCCCATCTCTCTCTCCCCATCTCTCTCTCCCCATCTCTCCCCCATCTCTCTCCCATCTCTCTCCCCATCTCTCCCCCATCTCTCCCCCATCTCTCTCCCCCATCTCTCTCCCTCATCTCTCTCCCCATCTCTCTCTCCCCATCTCTCTCTCCCCATCTCTCTCTCCCCATCTCTCTCTCCCCATCTCTCCCCATCTCTCTCCCCATCTTTCTCCCCATCTCTCTCCCCATCTCTCTCTCCCCATCTCTCCCCCATCTCTCTCCCCATCTCTCTCTCCCCATCTCTCCCCCATCTCTCCCCCATCTCTCCCCCATCTCTCACCCTCATCTCTCTCCGCATCTCTCTCCCCATCTCTTTCCCCATCTATCCCCCATCTCTCTCCCCAACTCTTTCCCCATCTAACCTCCATCTCTCCCCATCTATCCCCCATCTCTCCCCCATCTCTCTCCCCATCTGTCTCTCCCATCTCTCTCTCCCAATCTCTCCCCATCTCTCTCCCCATCTCTCCCCATCTCTCCCCCATCTCTCCCCATCTCTCCCCATCTCTCCCCATCTCTCCCCATCTCTCCCCATCTCTCCCCCTCTCTCTCCCCATCTCCCTCCCTATCTATCCCCATCTCTCCCCATCTCTACCCCATCTCTCTCAATCTCTCTCCCCATCTCTCTCCCCACCTCTCTCCCCATCTCTCTCTCCCCAATCTCTCTCTCCATCTCTCTCCCCATCTCTCTCTCCATCTCTCTCTCCATCTCTCTCTCCATCTCTCCCCATCTCTCTCCCCATCTCTCTCCCCATCTATCCACCATCTCTCCCCCATCTCTCTCCCATTCTCTCTCCCCATCTCTCTCCCCATCTCTCTCCCCATCTCTCCCCATCTCTCCACATCTCTCTCCCCATCTCTCCTCCATCTCTCTCCCCATCTCTCTCCCCATCTCTCTCCCATCTCTCTCCCGATCTCTCTCCCAATCTCTCCCCATCTCTCTCCCCATCTCTCTCCCCATCTCTCTCCCCATCTCTCTCTCCATCTCTCTCCCCATCTCTCTCCCCATCTCTCTCCCCATCTCTCTCCCCCATCTCTCTCCCATCTCTCTCCCCATCTCTCCCCTCTCTCCCCCTCTCCCCATCTCTCCCCATCTCTCCCCATCTCTCCCCATCTCTCCCCATCTCTCTCCCCATCTCTCTCCCCATCTCTCTCCCCAACTCTCTGCCCCATCTCTCACCCATCTTTCCCCAATCTCTCCCCATCTCTCTCCACATCTCTCTCCCCATCTCTCTCCCCATCTCTCTCCCCATCTCTCTCTCCCCATCTCTCTCTCCCCATCTCTCACTCCCCATCTCTCTCCCCATCTCCCTCCCCATCTCTCTCCCCATCTCTCCCCATCTCTCCCCATCTCTCCCCATCTCTCCCCCATCTCTCCCCATCTCTCTCCCCATCTCTCTCTCCCATCCCTCTCTCCCAATCTCTCCCCCATATCTCTCCCCATCTCTCTCCCCATCTCTCCCCCCATCTCTCTTCCCATCTCTCTCTCCCCATCTCTCTCTCCCCATCTCTCTCTCTCCCCATCTCTCCCCATCTCTCTCTCCCCATCTCTCCCCCATCTCTCACCCCATCTCTCTCTCCCCATCTCTCCCCCATCTCTCTCCCCATCTCTCCCCATCTCTCCCCCATCTCTCCCCATCTCTCCCCCATCTCTCTCCCCCATCTCTCCCCCATCTCTCCCCATCTCTCCCCATCTCTCCCCATCTCTCCCCATCTTTCTCTCCCCATCTCTCTCCCCATCTCTCTCCCCATCTCTCTCCCCATCTCTCTCCCCATCTCTCTCCCCATCTCTCCCCATCTCTCCCCATCTCTCCCCCATCTCTCCCCATCTCTCCCCATCTCTCCCCCATCTCTCCCCATCTCTCCCCCATCTCTCCCCCATCTCTCCCCCATCTCTCCCCATCTCTCCCCCATCTCTCTCCCTCATCTCTCTCCCCATCTCTCTCTCCCCATCTCTCCCCCATCTCTCTCCCCATCTCTCTCTCCCCATCTCTCTATCCCCATCTCTATCCCATCTCGCCTCCATCTCTCTCCCCCATCTCTCTCCCCATCTCTCTCTCCCCATCTCTCTCCCCATCTCTCTCCCCATCTCTCTCTCCCCATCTCTCTCCCCATCTCTCCCCCATCTCTCCCCCATCTCTCCCCCATCTCTCCCCATTCTCTCCCCATCTCTCCCCATCTCTCCCCATCTCTCCCCATCTCTCCCCATCTCTATCCCCATCTCACCCCCATCTCTCCACATCTGACCCCATCTCTCCCCCATCTCTCTCCCCATCTCTCCCCATCTCTCCCCATCTCTCCCCATCTCTCCACATCTCTCCCCCTTCTCTCCCCATCTCTGCCCTTCTCTCTCCCCCTCTCCCCCCTCTCTCCCCCTCTCTCCCCCATCTCTCCCCATCTCTCCCCATCTCTCCCCCTCTCTCCCCCATCTCTCTCTCCCTCTCTCCCCTTCTCTCCCCCATCTCTCCCCAATCTCCCCCATCTCTCCCCCTCTCTCCCCCTCTCTCCCCCTCTCTCCCCATCTCTCCCCATCTCTCTCCCACTCTCTCCCCCTCTCTCCCCCTCTCTCCCTTTTCCTCCTTCTCTCTCCCTTCTCTCTCCCCTTCTCCCCCTCCCTCCTTCTCCCCTTCTCCACTTCTCCACCCTTCTCTCCCTTCTCTCTGCCTTCTCCCTTCTCTCTCCCTTCTCTCTCTCCCCTTCTACCCCCTTCTCTACACCCTTCTCCCCTTCTCCCCCTTCTCTCTCCCCTTCTCCCCTTCTCTCTCTCCTTCTCTCCCCTTTTCGCCCTTCTCTCTCCTTTCTCTCTCCCCTTCTCCCCCTCCCTCCTTCTCCCCCTTCTCCACTTCTCCCCCCTTCTCTGCCTTCTCTCTCCCCTTCTCCCCTCTTCTCTCTCCCCTTCTCTACCCTTTTCTCTCCTTCTCTCTCCCCCAATCTCTCCCCACTTCTCTCTCCACCTTCTCCCCCCTCTCACCCCTTCTGCCCCCTTCTCTCCCCTTCTCCCCTTCTCTCTCCCTTCTCTCTCCCCTTCCCCTCCCTCCCCTTCTCCCCTCGTCTCCCCCTTCTCAACACTTCTCCCCTTCTCCCCTTCTCTCCCCTTCTCTCTTCCCTTCTCCCCCCTTCTCTACCCCCTTCTCGCCACTTCTCCCTCCCTTCTCTCCCCCCTCTCCCCATTCTCTCCACTACTCCACCCCTTCTACCCCCTTCTCTCTCTCCCTTCTCCCCCTTCTCCCCTTTCTCCCCCATCTCTCCCCATCTCTCCCCATCTCTCCCCATCTCTCCCCATCTCTCCCCATCTCTCCCCATCTCTCCCCATCTCTCCCCATCTCTCCCCATCTCTCCCCATCTCTCCCCATCTCACCCCATCCCTCCCCATCTCTCTCCCCATCTCTCTCCCCATCTCTCTCCCCATCTCTCCCCCTTCTCTCCCCCTTCTCTCCCCCATATCTCCCCATCTCTCCCCAATCTCTCTCCCCATCTCTCTCCCCCATCTCTCCCCCATCTCTCCCCATCTCTCCCCCATCTCTCCCCCATCTCTCCCCCATCTCTCCCCATCTCTCTCCCCATCTCTCCCCATCTCTCTCCCCCATCTCTCTCCCCATCTCTCCCCCATCTCTCCCCATCTCTCTCTCCCCATCTCTCTCTCCCCATCTCTCTCCCTATCTCTCTCTCCCCATCTCTCCCCCATCTCTCCCCCATCTCTCCCCCATCTCTCTCCCCATCTCTCTCCCCATCTCTCACCCCATCTCTCTCTCCCCATCTCTCTCTCCCCATCTCTCCCCCATCTCTCTCCCCATCTCTCTCCCCATCTCTCCCCCATCTCTCCCCCATCTCTCCCCCATCTCTCACCCTCATCTCTCTCCGCATCTCTCTCTCTCCCCCATCTCTCCCCATCTCTCCCCATCTCTCCCCATCTCTCCCCATCTCTCCCCCATCTCTCCCCATCTCTCCCCCATCTCTCCCCATCTCTCCCCATCTCTCCCCCATCTCCCCCATCTCTCTCTCCTCATCTCTCCCCATCTCTCCCCCATCTCTCCCCATCTCTCTCCCCATCTCTCTCCCCATCTCTCTCCCCATCTCTCCCCATCTCTCCCCATCTCTCCCCATCTCTCCCCATCTCTCCCCCTTCTCTGTCCCATCTCTCCCCATCTCTCTCCCCATCTCTCCCCATCTCTCTCTCCATCTCTCTCCCATCTCTCCCCATCTCTCCCCATCTCTCTCCCCATCTCTCTCCCCATCTCTCTCCCCATCTCTCTCCCATCTCGCCCCATTCTCCCCCATCTCTCTCCCCATCTCTCTCCCCATCTCTCTCCCAATCTCTCTCTCCCCATCTCTCCCCATCTCTCTCCCCATCTCTCTCCCCATCTCTCCCCATCTCTCTCCCATCTCTCCCCATCTCTCCCCATCTCTCCCCATCTCTCCCCATCTCTCTCTCCTCTCTCTCCCCATCTCTCTCCCCATCTCTCCCCATCTCTCTCCCCATCTCTCTCCCCATCTCTCTTCCCCATCTCTCTCCCCATCTCTCTCCCCATCTCTCTCCCCATCTCTCTCCCCATCTCTCCCCATCTCTCTCCATCTCTCCCCATCTCTCCCCATCTCTCCCCATCTCTCCCCATCTCTCTCTCCCCATCTCTCTCCCCATCTCTCTCCCCATCTCCCCCATCTCTCCCCATCTCTCCCCATCTCTCCCCCATCTCTCTCCCCATCTCTCCCCATCTCTCTCCATCTCTCCCCATCTCTCCCCATCTCTCCCCATCTCTCTCCCCATCTCTCCCCATCTCTCCCCCATCTCTCTCCCCATCTCTCTCCCCATCTCTCTCCCCATCTCTCTCTCCCCATCTCTCTCCCCATCTCTCCTCCATCTCTCTCCCCATCTCTCTCCCCATCTCTCTCCCCATCTCTCTCCCCATCTCTCTCCCTATCTCTCTCCCAATGTCTCCCCATCTCTCTCCCCATGTCTCTCCCCATCTCTCTCCCCATCTCTCTCCCCATCTCTCTCCCCATCTCTCTCCCCATCTCTCTCCCCATCTTTCTCTCCCCATCTCTCTCCCTCTCTCTCCCCATCTCTCTCTCCCCATCTCTCTCTCCCCATCTCTCTCTCCCCATCTCTCTCCCCATCTCTCTCCCCATCTCTCCCCCATCTCTCCCCATCTCTCCCCATCTCTCCCCATCTCTCCCCATCTCTCCCCCATCTCTCCCCATCTCTCTCCCCATCTCTCTCCCCATCTCTCCTCCATCTCTCCCCATCTCTCCCCATCTCTCTCCCCATCTCTCCCCATCTCTCTCCCCATCTCTCCCCCTCTCTCCCCATCTCTCCCCATCTCTCCCCATCTCTCCCCCATCTCTCCCCATCTCTCTCCCCATCTCTCTCTCCCATCTCTCCTCCATCTCTCCCCCATCTCTCTCCCCATCTCTCCCCCATCTCTCCCCATCTCTCCCCATCTCTCCCCCATCTCTCCCCCATCTCTCCCCCTCTCTCCCCATCTCTCCCCCATCTCTCCCCCCATCTCTCCCCATCTCTCCCCATCTCTCCCCATCTCTCCCCATCTCTCCCCATCTCTCCCCCTCTCTCCCCCTCCTCTCTCTCATCTCTCTCCCCCATCTCTCCTCCATCTCTCCCCCATCTCTCTCCCTCATCTCTCTCCCCATCTCTCTCTCCCCATCTCTCTCTCCCCATCTTTCTCTCCCCATCTCTCCCCCTCTCTCCCCATCTCTCCCCATCTCTCCCCATCTCTCCCCATCTCTCCCCCTTCTCTCCCCCTCTCTCCCCCATCTCTCCCCCATCTCTCCCCCATCTCTCCCCCATCTCTCCCCATCTCTCCCCATCTCTCCCCATCTCTCTCCCTCATCTCTCTCCCCATCTCTCTCTCCCCATCTCTCCCCATCTCTCTCCCCATCTCTCTCTCCCCATCTCTCCCCCATCTCGCCCCCATCTCTCTCCCCCATCTCTCTCCCTATCTCTCTCTCCCCATCTCTCCCCCATCTCTCTCCCCATCTCTCTCTCCCCATCTTTCTCTCCCCATCTCTCCCCCATCTTGCCCCCATCTCTCCCCCATCTCTCTCCCCATCTCTCTCCCCATCTCTCTCCCCATCTCTCTCTCCCCATTTCTCTACCCATCTCTATCCCCATCTCTCTCCCCATCTCTCTCCCCCCATCTCTCCCCCATCTCTCTCCCCATCTCTCTCTCCCCATCTCTCCCCCATCTCTCCCTCTCTCTCCCCATCTCTCCCCATCTCTCCCCATCTCTCCCCCATCTCTCCCCATCTCTCCTCCTCTCCCCATCTCTCCCCCATCTCTCTCCCATCTCTCTCCCCATCTCTCTCCCCATCTCTCCCCATCTGTCCCCATCTCTCCCCCATCTCTCCCCCTCTCTCTCCCTTCTCTCTCCCCATCTCTCCCTTCTCTCTCCCCCTTCTCTCTCATTCTCTCTCCCCTTCTCTCCCCCTCTCTCCCCCTCTCTCCCTCTCACTCCCCCTCTCCCCATCTCTCCCCATCTCTCCCCATCTCTCCCCATCTCTCCCATCTCTCCCCATCTCTCCCCCATCTCTCCCCATCTCTCCCCCTCTCTCCCCTTCTCCATCTCTCCCCATCTCTCCCCATCTCTCTCCCCATCTCTCCCTTCTCCTCTCCTTCCATCTCTTTCCCCATCTCTCCCCATCTCTCCCCATCTCTCTCTCTCCATCTCTCTCCCATCTCTCTCCCCATCTCTCCCCCATCTCACCCCATCTCTCCCCATCTCTCCCCATCTCTCCTCTCCTCTCCCCATCTCTCCCCATCTCTCTCCATCTCTCTCCCCATCTCTCTCCCATCTCTCTCCCCATCTCCCCATCTCTCCCCCATCTCTCACCCCATCTCTCCCCATCTCTCCCCATCTCTCCCCCATCTCTCCCCCATCTCCCCCATCTCTCCCCTCTCTCTCCCCATCTCTCCCCCTCTCTCCCCCTCTCTCCCCCTTCTCTCCCCATCTCTCCCCATCTCTCCCCATCTCTCCCCATCTCTCCCCATCTCTCCCCATCTCTCCCCCATCTCTCCCCATCTCTCCCCATCTCTCCCCCATCTCTCCCCATCTCTCCCCATCTCTCCCTCTCCCCCCATCTCTCCCCATCTCTCCCCATCTCTCCCCATCTCTCTCCCCATCTCTCTCTCCCCATCTCTCCCTCTCTCTCTCCCCATCTCTCCCTCTCCCCATCTCTCTCCCTTCTCTCCCCCTCTCCCCCTTCTCTCCACTTCTCCCCCCTCTCTCTCCCCATCTCTCTCCCCATCTCTCTCCCCAACTCTCTCCCCATCTCTCTCCCCATCTCTCCCCATCTCCCCATCTCTCTCCCCATCTCTCTCCCCCATCTCTCTCCCCATCTCTCTCCCCATCTCTCCACATCTCTCTCTCCCCATCTCTCCCCATCTCTCTCCCCATCTCTCTCCCCATCTCTCTTCCCCATCTCTCTCCCCATCTCTCTCTCTCCCCATCTCTCCCCCATCTCTCCCCCATCTCTCCCCATCTCTCTCTCCCCATCTCTCTCCCCCATCTCTCTCTCCCCATCCCTCTCTCCCCATCTCTCCCCCATCTCTCCCCATCTCTCCCCCATCTCTCCCCATCTCTCTCCCCATCTCTCTCTCCCCATCTCTCTCCCCATCTCTCTCCCCATCTCTCTCTCCCCATCTCTCCCCCATCTCCACCCTCATCTCTCTCCCATCTCTCTCTCCCCATCTCTCTCTCCCCATCTCTCTCCCCATCTCTCTCCCCATCCATCTCTCTCCCCCATCTCTCTCCCCATCTCTCTCCCCCATCTCTCCCCATCTCTCCCCATCTCTCCCCCATCTCTCTCCCCATCTCTCTCTCCCCATCTCTCTCTCCCCATCTCTCTCCCCATCTCTCTCTCCCCATCTCTCTCCCCATCTCTCCCCCATCTCTCTCCCCATCTCTCTCTCCCCATCTCTCTCTCCCCATCTCTCTCTCCCCATCTCTCTCTCCCATCTCTCTCCCCATCTCTCTCCCCATCTCTCTCCCCATCTCTCTCCCCATCTCTCTCTCCCATCTCTCTCCCCATCTCTCTCTCCCCATCTCTCTCCCCATCTCTCTCTCCCTATCTCTCCCCCATCTCTGTCCCCATCTCTCTCCCCATCTCTCCCCATCTCTCCCCATCTCTCCCCCCTCTCTCCCCATCTCTCCCCCATCTCTCCCCATCTCTTTCCCCATCTCTCCCCATCTCTCTCCCCATCTCTCTCTCCCCATCTCTCTCCCCATCTCTCTCCCCATATCTCTCCCCATCTATCCCCATCTCTCCCCATCTCTCTCTCCCCATCTCTCCCCATCTCTCTCCCCATCTCTCTCCCCATCTCTCTCTCCCCAATCTCTCTCCTCATCTCTCTCCCCATCTCTCTCTCCATCTCTCTCTCCCCATCTCTCTCCCACATCTCTCCCCATCTCTCTCCCCATCTCTCTCCCCATCTCTCCCCATCTCTCCCCCATCTCTCTCCCCCATCTCTCTCCCCATCTCTCTCCCCATCTCTCTCCCCCATCTCTCTCCCCATCTCTCTCCCCATCTCTCTCCCCATCTCTCTCCCCATCTCACTCCCCATCTCTCTCTCCCCATCTCTCCTCCATCTCTCTCCCCATCTCTCTCCCCATCTCTCTCCCATCTCTCTCCCCATCTCTCTCCCCATCTCTCTCCCCATCTCTCTCCCCATCTCTCTCCCCATCTCTCTCCCCATCTCTCTCTCTCTCCCCATCTCTCTCCCCATCTCTCTCCCCATCTCTCTCTCCCCATCTCTCTCTCCCCATCTCTCCCCCATCTCTCCCCCATCTCTCCCCCTCTCTCTCCCCATCTCTCCCCATCTCTCCCCATCTCTCCCCATCTCTCCCCATCTCTCCCCCATCTCTCCCCATCTCTCTCCCCATCTCTCTCCCCATCTCTCTCCCCATCTCTCCCCATCTCTCTCCCCATCTCTCTCCCCATCTCTCTCCCCATCTCTCTCTCCCCATCTCTCTCCCCATCTCTCTCTCCCATCTCTCTCCCCATATCTCTCCCCATCTCTCTCCCCATCTCTCTCCCCATCTCTCTCCCCATCTCTCTCCCCCCATCTCTCCCCATCTCTCTCTCCCCATCTCTCTCCCCATCTCTCTCTCCCCATCTCTCCCCCATCTCTCTCCCCATCTCTCTCTCCCCATCTCTCTCTCCCCATCTCTCTCCCCATCTCTCTCTCCCCATCTCTCCCCATCTCTCCCCATCTCTCCCCATCTCTCTCCCCATCTCTCTCCCCATCTCTCTCCCCATCTCTCTCTCCCCATCTCTCTCTCCCCATCTCTCTCCCCATCTCTCTCTCCCCATCTCTCTCCCCATCTCTCCCCATCTCTCTCTCCCCATCTCTCTCTCCCCATCTCTCTCCCCATCTCTCTCTCCCATCTCTCTCTCCCCATCTCTCTCTCCCCATCTCTCTCTCCCCATCTCTCTCCCCATCTCTCCCCCATCTCTCTCCCCATCTCTCTCCCCATCTCTCCCCATCTCTCTCTCCCAATCTCTCCCCCATCTCTCTCCCCATCTCTCTCTCCCCATCTCTCTCCCCATCTCTCTCCCCATCTCTCTCTCCCCATCTCTCCCCATCTCTCTCCCCATCTCTCTCCCCATCTCTCTCTCCCCATCTCTCTCTCCCTATCTCTCTCTCGCCATCTCTCTCTCCCCATCTCTCTCTCCCCATCTCTCCCCCATCTCTCCCCCATCTCTCTCCCCATCTCTCTCCCCATCTCTCTCTCCCCATCTCTCTCTCCCCATCTCTCTCCCCATCTCTCTCCCCATCTCTCTCCCCATCTCTCTCCCCATCTCTCTCTCCCCATCTCTCTCTCCCCATCTCTCTCCCCATCTCTCTCTCCCCATCTCTCTCTCCCCATCTCTCCCCATCTCTCTCCCCATCTCTCCCCCATCTCTCCCCATCTCTCTCCCCATCTCTCTCCCCATCTCTCTCCCCATCTCTCTCTCCCCATCTCTCTCCCCATCTCTCTCCCCATCTCTCTCCCCATCTCTCTCTCCCCATCTCTCTCTCCCCATCTCTCTCCCCATCTCTCTCCCCCATCTCTCTCCCCATCTCTCTCCCCATCTCTCTCCCCATCTCTCTCTCCCCATCTCTCTCTCCCCATCTCTCTCTCCCATCTCTCCCCATCTCTCTCCCCATCTCTCTCCCCATCTATCGACCATCTCTCCCCCATCTCTCTCCCCCATCTCTCTCCCCCATCTCTCTCCCCATCTCTCTCCCCATCTCTCACCCCATCTCTCTCTCCCCATCTCTCTCCCCATCTCTCTCCCCATCTCTCTCCCCATCTCTCTCCCCATCTCTCTCCCCATCTCTCTCTCCCCATCTCTCTCCCCATCTCTCCCCATCTCTCTCCCCATCTCTCTCCCCATCTCTCTCCCAATGTCTCCCCATCTCTCTCCCCATCTCTCTCCCCATCTCTCTCCCCATCTTTCTCTCTCCCATCTCTCTCCCTCATCTCTCTCCCCATCTCTCTCTCCCCATCTCTCTCCCCATCTCTCTCCCCATCTCTCAACCATCTTTCAACTAATTCTCCCCATCTCTCTCCCCATCTCTCTCCCCATCTCTCTCCCCATCTCTCTCTCCCCATCCCTCTCTCCCCATCTCTCTCTCCCCATCTCTCTCCCCCATCTCTCTCCCCATCTCTCTCCCCATCTCTCTCCCCATCTCTCTCTCCCCATCTCTCCCCATCTCTCTCCCCATCTCTCCCCCATCTCTCTCCCCATCTCTCTCCCCATCTCTCTCTCCCCATCTCTCTCCCCATCTCTCTCCCCATCTCTCTCTCCCCATCTCTCTCTCCCATCTCTCTCTCCGCATCTCTCCCCATCTCTCTCCCCATCTCTCTCCCCATCTCTCTCCCCATCTCTCCCCCCCTCTCTCTCCCCATCTCTCTCCCCATCTCTCTCTCCCCATCTCTCTCCCCATCTCTCTCCCCATCTCTCTCCCCATCTCTCCCCCATCTCTCTCCCCCATCTCTCTCCCCATCTCTCTCCCCATCTCTCTCCCCATCTCTCTCCCCATCTCTCTCTCCCATCTCTCTCCCATCTCTCTCCCCATCTCTCTCTCCCAATCTCTCTCCCCATCTCTCTCCCCATCTCTCTCTCCCCATCTCTCTCCCCCATCTCTCTCCCCATCTCTCTCTCCCCATCTCTCTCCCCATCTCTCTCTCCCCATCTCTCCCCCATCTCTCTCCCAATCTCTCTCCCCATCTCTCTCTCCCCATCTCTCCCCCATCTCTCTCCCAATCTCTCTCCCCATCTCTCCCCCATCTCTCCCCCATCTCTCGCCGCATCTCTCTCTCCCCCATCTCTCTCTCCCCATCTCTCTCACCATCTCCCTCCCCATCTCTCCCCCATCTCTCTCCCCTATCTCTCTCTCCCATCTCTCTCTCCCAATCTCTCCTCCATCTCTCTCCCCATCTCTCTTCCCCATCTCTCTTCCCCATCTCCCTCACCATCTATCTCTCCCCATCTCTCCCCATCTCTCTCTCCCCATCTCTCCCCCCATCTCTCTCCCCATCTCTCTCCCCATCTCTCTCCCCATCTCTCTCTCCCCCTCTCTCTCCCCATCTCTCTCCCCATCTCTCCCCCATCTCTCCCCATCTCTCTCCCCATCTCTCCCATCTCTCCCCATCTCTCTCTCCCCATCTCTCTCTCCCCATCTCTCCCCCATCTCTCTCCCAATCTCTCTCCTCATCTCTCCCCCATCTCTCCCCCATCTCTCGCCGCATCTCTCTCTCCCCCATCTCTCTCTCCCCATCTCTCTCCCCATCTCTCTCCCCATCTCTCTCCCCATCTCTCTCCCCATCTCTCTCTCCCATCTCTCCCTATCTCTCCCCATCTCTCTCCCCATCTCTCTTCCCCATCTCTCTTCCCCATCTCCCTCACCATCTATCTCTCCCCATCTCTCCCCATCTCTCTCTCCCCATCTCTCCCCCATCTCTCCCCATCTCTCTCCCCATCTCTCTCCCCCATCTCTCTCTCCCCATCTCTCTCTCCCATCTCTCTCTCCCCATCTCTCCCCCATCTGTCCCCCATCTCTCCCCCATCTCTCTCCCCATCTCTCCCCCATCTCTCTCCCCATCTCTCTCCCCATCTCTCTCTCCCCATCTCTCCCCCATCTCTCCCCCATCTCTCCCCCATCTCTCTCCCCATCTCTCTCTCCCCATCTCTCCCCATCTCTCTCCCCATCTCTCTCCCCCATCTCTCCCCCATCTCTCCCAATCTCTCTCCCCATCTCTCTCCCCATCTCTCCCCATCTCTCTCCCTCATCTCTCTCCCCATCTCTCTCCCCATCTCTCTCCCCAATCTCTCTCTCCCCATCTCTCTCCCCATCTATCTCCCCCATCTCTCCCCCATCTCTCTCCCCATCTCTCTCCCCATCTCTCTCTCCCATCCCTCTCCCCATCTCTCCCCATCTCTCTCCCCATCTCTCTCCCCATCTCTCTCCCCATCTCTCTCCCCATCTCCCTCCCCATCTCTCTCCCCCATCTCTCCCCCTCTCTCCCCATCTCTCTCCCCATCTCTCCCCATCTCTCTCCCCATCTCTCTCTCCCCATCTCTCCCCATCTCTCTCCCCCATCTCTCTCCCCATCTCTCTCCCCATCTCTCGCCCCATCTCTCTCCCCGTCTATGCCCCATCTCTCCCCATCTCTCCCCCATCTCTCCCCATCTCTCTCCCCATCTCTCTCTCCCATCCCTCTCTCCCAATCTCTCCCCCATCTCTCTCCCCATCTCTCTCCCCATCTCTCTCTCCCCATCTCTCTCTCCCCATCTCTCTCTCCCCATCTCTCTCTCCCCATCTCTCTCTCCCATCTTCTCTCCCCATCTCTCCCCATCTCTCCCCATCTCTCCCCATCTCTCCCCATCTCTCCCCATCTCTCTCCCCATCTCTCTCCCCATCTCTCTCCCCCATCTCTCCTCCATCTCTCCCGCATCTCTCCCGCATCTCTCACCTCTCTCTCCCCTTCTCTCCCCCATCTCTCCCCCATCTCCCTCCCCATCTCACCCCCATCTCTCTCCCCTATCTCTCTCTCCCTTCTCTCTCTCCCAATCTCTCCTCCATCTCTCTCCCCATCTCTCTTCCCCATCTCTCTTCCCCATCTCTCTCTCCCCATCTATCTCTCCCCATCTCTCCCCCCATCTCTCTCCCCATCTCTCGCTCCCCATCTCTCTCTCCCCATCTCTCTCTCCCCATCTCTCTCTCCCCATCTCTCTCTCCCCATCTCTCTCCCCCATCTCTCCCCATCTCTCCCCATCTCTCTCCCCATCTCTCTCCCCATCTCTCTCTCCCCATCTCTCTCTCCCCATCTCTCTCCCCATCTCTCCCCATCTCTCTCTCCATCTCTCTCCCCATCTCTCTCTCCCCATCTCTCCCCCATCTCTCCCCCATCTCTCTCCCCATCTCTCCCCATCTCTCCCCATCTCTCTCCCCCATCTCTCTCCCCATCTCTCTCTCCCCATCTCTCTCCCCATCTCTCTCCCCATCTCTCTCCCATCTCTCTCCCCATCTCTCTCTCCCCATCTCTCTCCCCATCTCTCTCCCCATCTCTCTCTCCCCATCTCTCTCCCATCTCTCTCTCCCCATCTCTCTCCCCCATCTCTCTCCCCCATCTCTCTCCCCATCTCTCTCCCCATCTCTCTCTCCCCATCTCTCTCCCCATCTCTCTCCCCATCTCTCTCCCCATCTCTCTCCCCATCTCTTTCCCCATCTCTCTCTCCCCATCTCTCTCTCCATCTCTCTCCCCATCACTCTCTCCCCATCTCTCCCTCATCTCTCTCCCCATCTCTCTCTCCCCATCTCTCCCCCATCTCTCTCCCCATCTCTCTCTCCCCATCTCTCCCCATCTCTCCCCATCTCTCTCCCCATCTCTCTCCCCATCTCTCTCTCCCCATCTCTCCCCCATCTCTCTCCCCATCTCTCTCCCCCATCTCTCTCCCCATCTCTCTCTCCCCATCTCTCTCTCCCCATCTCTCCCCAT
Organism: Mobula hypostoma; assembly: GCF_963921235.1. Classification (NCBI taxonomy): domain Eukaryota; kingdom Metazoa; phylum Chordata; class Chondrichthyes; order Myliobatiformes; family Myliobatidae; genus Mobula; species Mobula hypostoma. The sequence goes on along the minus strand of NC_086115.1, from coordinate 16,396,091 downwards.
CTCTCCCCATCTCTCCCCATCTCTCTCTCCCCATCTCTCTCTCCCTTTCTCTCTCTCCCTATCTCTCTCTCCCCATCTCTACCCCATCTCGCCCCCATCTCTCCCCATCTCTCTCCCCATCTCTCTCTCCCCATCTCTCCCCCATCTCTCTCCCCATCTCTCTCCCCATCTATCCCCCATCTCTCCCCCATCTCTCTCCCTCTCTCTCTCCCCATCTCTCTCTCCCCATCTCTCTCTCCCCATCTCTCTCCCCATCTCTCCCTCCCCATCTCTCTCCCCATCTCTCTCCCCATCTCTCCCCCATCTCTCCCCATCTCTCTCCCCATCTCTCTCCCCATCTCTCTCCCCATCTCTCTCCCCATCTCTCTCTCCCCATCTCTCCCCCATCTCTCTCCCCATCTCTCTTCCCCATCTCTCTCCCCATCTCTCTCTCCCCATCTCTCTCTCCCCATCTCTCTCCCCATCTCTCTCCCCATCTCTCTCCCCATCTCTCTCTCCCCATCTCTCTCTCCCCATCTCTCTCCCCATCTCTCTCTCCCCATCTCTCTCCCCATCTCTCTCCCCATCTCTCTCCCCATCTCTCTCCCCATCTCTCTCTCCCCATCTCTCTCTCCCCATCTCTCCCCCCATCTCTCTCCCCATCTCTCTCTCCCCATCTCTCTCTCCCCATCTCTCTCTCCCCATCTCTCTCTCCATCTCTCTCCCCATCTCTCTCTCCCCATCTCTCCCCCATCTCTCTCCCCATCTCTCTCTCCCCATCTCTCTCTCCCCATCTCTCTCTCCCCATCTCTACCCCATCTCTCTCCCCATCTCTCTCCCCATCTCTCTCTCCCTATCTCTCCCCCATCTCTCCCCATCTCTCTCTCCCCATCTCTCCCCATCTCTCCCCCCATCTCTCTCCCCATCTCTCCCCCATCTCTCCCCATCTCTCTCCCCCATCTCTCTCCCTCATCTCTCTCCCCATCTCTCTCTCCCCATCTCTCTCCCCATCTCTCTCCCCATCTCTCCCCATCTCTCCCCATCTCTCCCCATCTCTCTCCAATCTCTCTCCCCATCTCTCTCCCCATCTCTCTCTCCCCATCTCTCTCCCATCTCTCTCCCCATCTCTCTCTCCATCTCTCTCTCCCCATCTCTCTCCCCCCTTCTCTCCCCATCTCTCTCCCCATCTCTCTCTCCCCATCTCTCTCTCCCATCTCTCTCCCCATCTCTCTCCCCATCTCTCTCCCCATCTCTCTCCCCATCTCTCACCCCATCTCTCTCTCCCCATCTCCCTCCCCATCTCTCTCCCCATCTCACTCCCCATCTCTCTCTCCCCATCTCTCTCCCCATCTCTCCTCCATCTCTCTCCCCATCTCTCTCCCAATGTCTCCCCATCTCGCTCCACATCTCTCTCCCGTTCTATCTCCCCATCTCTCTCCCCATCTCTCTCCCCCATCTCTTACCCATCTCTCCCCCATCTCTCCCCATCTCTCTCCCCATCTCTCTCCCCATCTCTCTCTCCCCATCTCTCTCTCCCCATCTCTCTCCCCATCTCTCTCCCCCATCTCTCTCCCCATCTCTCTCTCCCATCTCTCTCTCCCCATCTCTCTCCCCATCTCTCTCCCCATCTCTCTCCCCATCTCTCTCTCCCCATCTCTCCCCCATCTCTCTCCCCATCTCTCTCCCCATCTCTCTCTCCCCATCTCTCTCTCCCCATCTCTCTCTCCCATCTCTCTCTCCCATCTCTCCCCCTCTCCCCATCTCTCCCCCATCTCTTTCCCCATCTCTCTCCCAATCTCTCTCCCAATCTCTATCTCCCCATCTCTCTCCCCATTCTCCCCCATCTCTCCCCCATCTCTCCCCCATCTCTCTCCCCATCTCTCTCTCCCCCTTCTCTCTCTCCCCATCTCTCTCACCATCTCTCTCCCCTATCTCTCTCTCCCATCTCTCTCTCCCAATCTCTCCTCCATCTCTCTCCCCATCTCTCTTCCCCATCTCTCTTCCCCATCTCTCTCTCCCCATCTATCTCTCCCCATCTCTCCCCATCTCTCTCTCCCCATCTCTCTCTCCCCATCTCTCTCTCCCCATCTCTCTCTCCCCATCTCTCTCTCCCCATCTCTCTCTCCCCATCTCTCTCTCCCTATCTCTCTCTCTCCCTATCTCTCTCTCCCCATCTCTCCAGTATCTCGCCCCCATCTCTCCCCATCTATCCCCCATCTCTCCCCCATCTCTCTCCATCTCTCTCCCATCTCTACACCCTCTCTCATCATCTCTCCCCCATCTCTCTCCCCCATCTCTCTCCCCCATCTCTCTTCCCCATCTCTCTCTCCCCATCTCTCTCTCCCCATCTCTCCCCCCATCTCTCTCCCCATCTCTCTCTCCCCATCTCTCTCTCCCCATCTCTCTCTCTCCCCATCTCTCGCTCCCTATCTCTCTCTCCCCATCTCTACCCCATCTCGCCCCCATCTCTCCCCATCTCTCTCCCCATCTCTCTCCCCATCTCTCTCTCCCCATCTCTCTCTCCCCATCTCTCTCCCCATCTCTCTCCCCATCTCTCTCCCCATCTCTCTCCCCATCTCTCTCTCTCTCCCCCATCTCTCTCCCCATCTCTCTCTCCCCATCTCTCCCCCATCTCTTCCCATCTCTCTCCCCATCTCTCCCCCATCTCTCCCCCATCTCTCTCCCCATCTCTCTCTCCCCATCTCTCTCCCCATCTCTCTCCCCATCTCTCTCCCCATATCTCTCCCCATCTATCCCCATCTCTCCCCATCTCTCCCCATCTCTCTCAATCTCTCTCCCCATCTCTCTCTCCCCATCTCTCTCCCCATCTCTCTCCCCATCTCTCTCTCCATCTCTCTCTCCCATCTCTCTCCCCATCTCTCCCCATCTCTCTCCCCATCTCTCTCCCCATCTCTCCCATCTCTCTCCCCCATCTCTCTCCCCCATCTCTCTCCCCATCTCTCTCCCCCATCTCTCTCCCCATCTCTCACCCCATCTCTCTCTCCCCATCTCTCTCCCCATCTCTCTCCCCATCTCACTCCCCATCTCTCTCCCCATCTCTCTCCCCATCTCTCTCCCCATCTCTCTCCCCATCTCTCCTCCATCTCTCTCCCCATCTCTCTCCCCATCTCTCTCCCAATGTCTCCCCATCTCTCTCCCCATCTCTCTCCCCATCTCTCTCCCCATCTCTCTCCCCATCTCTCTCCCCATCTCTCTCCCCATCTCTCTCTCCCCATCTCTCACCCCATCTCTCTCTCCCCATCTCTCTCCCCATCTCTCTCCCCATCTCTCTCTCCCCATCTCTCTCTCCCCATCTCTCTCTCCCCATCTCTCTCTCCCCATCTCTCTCCCCATCTCCCTCCCCATCTCTCTCCCCATCTCTCTCCCCATCTCTCTCCCTGTCTATCCCCCATCTCTCCCCATCTCTCCCCCATCTCTCCCCATCTCTCTCCCCATCGCTCTCTCCCATCCCTCTCTCCCCAATCTCTCACCCCATCTCTCTCCCCATCTCTCTCCATCTCTCTCTCCCATCTCTCCCCATCTCTCTCCCCATCTCTCTTCCCCATCTCTCCCCCATCTCACCCCATCTCTCTCCCCATCTCTCCCCATCTCTCTCCCCATCTCTCTCCCCATCTCTCTCTCCCCATCTCTCTCCCCATCTCTCTCCCCATCTCTCCCCATCTCTCTCCCCATCTCTCTCCCCATCTATCCCCCATCTCTCCCCCATCTCTCCCCCATCTCTCCCCCATCTCTCCCCATCTCTCTCCCCATCTCTCTCCCCATCTCTCTCTCCCATCTCTCTCCCCATCTCTCTCCCCATCTCTCTCTCCCCATCTCTCCCCATCTCTCTCCCCATCTCTCTCTCCCCATCTCTCTCCCCATCTCTCCCACATCTCTCCCCCATCTCTCTCCCTCATCTCTCTCCCCATCTCTCTCTCCCCATCTCTCCCCATCTCTCTCCCCATCTCTCTCCCCATCTCTCTCTCCCCATCTCTCCCCCATCTCTCTCCCAATCTCTCTCCCCATCTCTCCCCCATCTCTCCCCCATCTCTCGCCGCATCTCTCTCTCCCCCATCTCTCTCTCCCCATCTCTCTCACCATCTCCCTCCCCATCTCTCCCCCATCTCTCTCCCCATATCTCTCTCCCATCTCTCTCTCTCCATCTCTCTCCCCCATCTCTCTCTCCCCATCTCTCTCCCCATCTCTCTCCCCATCTCTCTCTCCCCATCTCTCTCCCCATCTCTCTCCCCATCTCTCTCCCCATCTCTCTCTCCCCATCTCTCTCCCCATCTCTCTCTCCCCATCTCTCTCTCCCCATCTCTCTCTCCCCATCTCTCTCCCCATCTCTCTCCCCATCTCTCCCCATCTCTCTCCCCATCTCTCCCCCATCTCTCTCCCCATCTCTCTCTCCCCATCTCTCTCCCCATCTCTCCCCCATCTCTCCCCCGTCTCTTTCCCCATCTCTCTCTCCCCATCTCTCCCCCATCTGTCCCCCATCTCTCTCCCCATCTCTCTCCCCATTTCTCTCCCCATCTCTCCCCATCTCACCCCATCTCTCTCCCTTATCTCTCTCCCCATCTCTCTCTCCCCAACTCTCTCCCCATATCTCTCCCCATCTATCCCAATCGCTCCCCATCTCTCCCCCATCTCTCCCAATCTCTCTCCCCATCTCTCTCCCCATCTCTCTCCCCCATCTCTCTCTCCCCGTCTCTCTCCCCCTCTATCTCCCCCATCTCTCCCCCATCTCTCTCTCCCATCTCTCTCTCCGCATCTCTCCCCATCTCTCTCCCCATCTCTCTCCCCATCTATCGACCATCTCTCCCCCATCTCTCTCCTCCATCTCTCTCCCCCATCTCTCTCCCCGTCTCTCTCCCCATGTCTCACCCCATCTCTCTCTCCCCATCTCTCTCCCCATCTCTCTCCCCATCTCACTCCCCATCTCTCTCCCCATCTCACTCCCCATCTCTCTCTCCCCATCTCTCTCCCCATCTCTCCCCATCTCTCTCCCCATCTCTCTCCCCATCTCTCTCCCCATCTCTCTCCCCATCTCTCTCCCCATCTCTCTCCCCATCTCTCTCTCCCCATCTCTCTCCCCATCTCTCTCCCCATCTCTCTCCCCATCTCTCTCTCCCCATCTCTCTCCCCATCTCTCTCTCCCCATCTCTCTCCCCATCTCTCTCCCCATCTCTCTCTCCCCATCTCTCTCCCCATCTCTCTCCCCATCTCTCTCCCCATCTCTCTCCCCATCTCTCTCTCCCCATCTCTCTCCCCATCTCTCTCCCCATCTCTCTCCCCATCTCTCTCCCCATCTCTCTCCCCATCTCTCCCCCATCTCTCCCCATCTCTCCCCATCTCTCCCCATCTCTCTCCCCATCTCTCTCTCCCCATCTCTCCCCCATCTCTCCCCCCATCTCTCCCCCATCTCTCTCCCCATCTCTCTCCCCATCTCTCTCTCCCCATCTCTCTCTCCCCATCTCTCTCCCCATCTCTCTCCCCATCTCTCTCCCCATCTCTCTCCCCATCTCTCTCCCCATCTCTCTCCCCATCTCTCCCCATCTCTCTCCCCATCTCTCTCTCCCCATCTCTCTCTCCATCTCTCTCCCCATCTCTCCCCCATCTCTCTCCCCATCTCTCTCCCCATCTCTCTCCCCATCTCTCTCCCCATCTCTCTCCCCATCTCTCTCTCCCCATCTCTCTCTCCATCTCTCTCCCCATCTCTCTCTCCCCATCTCTCCCTCATCTCTCTCCCCATCTCTCTCTCCCCATCTCTCCCCCATCTCTCTCCCATCTCTCCCCCATCTCTCCCCCATCTCTCTCCCTCATCTCTCTCCCCATCTCTCTCTCCCCATCTCTCCCCCATCTCTCTCCCCAATCTCTCTCCCCATCTCTCTCTCCCCATCTCTCCCCCATCTCTCTCCCCATCTCTCTCCCCATCTCTCCCCCATCTATCCCCCATCTCTCCCCATCTCTCTCTCCCCCATCTCTCTCTCCCCATCTCTCTCACCATCTCCCTCCCCATCTCTCCCCCATCTCTCTCCCCATCTCTCTCTCCCATCTCTCTCTCCCAATCTCTCCTCCATCTCTCTCCCCATCTCTCTTCCCCATCTCTCTTCCCCATCTCCCTCACCAACTATCTCTCCCCATCTCTCCCCATCTCTCTCTCCCCATCTCTCCCCCATCTCTCTTCCCATCTGTCTCTCCCCATCTCTCTCTCCCCATCTCTCTCTCCCTATCTCTCTCTCTCCCTATCTCTCTCTCCCCATCTCTCCCCCATCTCTCCCCCATCTCTCTCCCCATCTCTCCCCCATCTCTCTCCCCATCTCTCTCTCCCCATCTCTCTCCCCATCTCTCCCCCATCTCTCCCCCATCTCTCTCCCCATCTCTCTCTCCCCATCTCTCCCCCATCTCTCCCCCATCTCTCTCCCCATCTCTCTCCCCATCTCTCTCCCCATCTCTCCCCATCTCTCTCCCTTATCTCTCTCCCCATCTCTCTCTCCCCAACTCTCTCCCCATCTCTCTCCCCATCTCTCCCCCATCTCTCCCCATCTCTCCCCCATCTCTCTCCCCTATCTCTCTCTCCCATCTCTCTCTCCCAATCTCTCCTCCATCTCTCTCCCCATCTCTCTTCCCCATCTCTCTTCCCCATCTCCCTCACCATCTATCTCTCCCCATCTCTCCCCATCTCTCTCTCCCCATCTCTCCCCCCATCTCTCCCCATCTCTCTCTCCCCATCTCTCTCTCCCCATCTCTCTCTCCCCATCTCTCTCTCTCCCTATCTCTCTCTCCCCATCTCTCCCCCATCTCTCCCCCATCTCTCTCCCCATCTCTCCCCCATCTCTCTCCCCATCTCTCTCTCCCCATCTCTCTCCCCATCTCTCCCCCATCTCTCCCCCATCTCTCTCCCCATCTCTCTCTCCCCATCTCTCCCCCATCTCTCCCCCATCTCTCTCCCCATCTCTCTCCCCATCTCTCTCCCCATCTCTCCCCATCTCACCCCATCTCTCTCCCTTATCTCTCTCCCCATCTCTCTCTCCCCATCTCTCTCCCCATATCTCTCCCCATCTATCCCCATCTCTCCCCATCTCTCCCCCATCTCTCCCAATCTCTCTCCCCATCTCTCTCCCCATCTCTCTCCCCCATCTCTCTCTCCCCATCTCTCTCTCTCTCCCCATCTCTCTCCCCATCTCTCTCCCCATCTCTCTCCCCATCTCTCCCCCATCTCTCCCCATCTCTCCCCATCTCTCTCCCCATCTCTCTCCCCATCTATCGACCATCTCTCCCCCATCTCTCTCCTCCATCTCTCTCCCCCATCTCTCTCCCCATCTCTCTCCCCATCTCTCACCCCATCTCTCTCTCCCCATCTCTCTCCCCATCTCTCTCCCCATCTCACTCCCCATCTCTCTCCCCATCTCACTCCCCATCTCTCTCTCCCCATCTCTCTCCCCATCTCTCCTCCATCTCTCTCCCCATCTCTCTCCCCATCTCTCTCCCAATGTCTCCCCATCTCTCTCCCCATCTCTCTCCCCATCTCTCTCCCCATCTTTCTCTCCCCCATCTCTCTCCCTCATCTCTCTCCCCATCTCTCTCTCCCCATCTCTCTCCCCATCTCTCTCCCCATCTCTCACCCATCTTTCTCTCCCCATCTCTCTCCCCATCTCTCTCCCCATCTCTCTCCCCATCTCTCTCTCCCCATCCCTCTCTCCCCATCTCTCTCTCCCCATCTCTCTCCCCATCTCCCTCCCCATCTCTCTCCCCATCTCTCGCCCCATCTCTCTCCCCGTCTATCCCCCATCTCTCCCCATCTCTCCCCCATCTCTCCCCATCTCTCTCCCCATCTCTCTCTCCCATCCCTCTCTCCCAATCTCTCCCCCATCTCTCTCCCCATCTCTCTTCCCCATCTCTCCCCCATCTCTTCCCCATCTCTCTCCCCATCTCTCTCTCCCCATCTCTCTCTCCCCATCTTTCTCTCCCCATCTCTCCCCCATCTCTCCCCCATCTCTCTCCCCATCTCTCTCCCCATCTCTCTCCCCATCTCTCTCTCCCCATCTCTCTCCCCATCTCTCTCTCCCCATCTCTCCCCCATCTCTCTCCCCATCTCTCTCCCCATCTATCCCCCATCTCGCCCCCATCGCTCCCCCATCGCTCCCCCATCCCTCTCCCCATCTCTCTCCCCATCTCTCTCCCCATCTCTCTCTCCCCATCTCTCTCCCCATCTCTCTCCCCATCTCTCTCTCCCCTTCTCTCCCCTATCTCTCTCCCCATCTCTCTCTCCCCATCTCTCTCCCCATCTCTCCCCCATCTCTCCCCCATCTCTCTCCCCCATCTCTCTCCCTCATCTCTCTCCCCATCTCTCTCTCCCCATCTCTCCCCCATCTCTCTCCCCATCTCTCTCCCCATCTCTCTCTCCCCATCTCTCCCCCATCTCTCTCCCCATCTCTCTCCCCATCTCTCCCCCATCTCTCCCCCATCTCTCGCCGCATCTCTCTCTCCCCCATCTCTCTCTCCCCATCTCTCTCACCATCTCCCTCCCCATCTCTCCCCCATCTCTCTCCCCTATCTCTCTCTCCCATCTCTCTCTCCCAATCTCTCCTCCATCTCTCTCCCCATCTCTCTTCCCCATCTCTCTTCCCCATCTCCCTCACCAACTATCTCTCCCCATCTCTCCCCATCTCTCTCTCCCCATCTCTCCCCCATCTCTCTTCCCATCTGTCTCTCCCCATCTGTCTCTCCCCATCTCTCTCTCCCTATCTCTCTCTCTCCCTATCTCTCTCTCCCCATCTCTCCCCCATCTCGCCCCCATCTCTCTCCCCATCTCTCCCCCATCTCTCTCCCCATCTCTCTCTCCCCATCTCTCTCCCCATCTCTCCCCCATCTCTCCCCCGTCTCTTTCCCCATCTCTCTCTCCCCATCTCTCCCCCATCTGTCCCCCATCTCTCTCCCCATCTCTCTCCCCATCTCTCTCCCCATCTCTCCCCATCTCTCCCCATCTCTCTCCCTTATCTCTCCCCATCTCTCTCTCCCCATCTCTCTCCCCATATCTCTCCCCATCTATCCCCATCTCTCTCCCCATCTCTCCCCCATCTCTCCCAATCTCTCTCCCCATCTCTCTCCCCATCTCTCTCCCCCATCTCTCTCTCCCCGTCTCTCTCCCCCTCTATCTCCCCCATCTCTCCCCCATCTCTCTCCCCATCTTTCCCCCATCTCTCCCCCATCTCTCCCCCATCTCTCTCCCCATCTCTCTCTCCCATCTCTCTCTCCCCATCTCTCCCCCATCTCTCTCCCCATCTCTCTCCCCATCTCTCTCCCCATCTCTCTCCCCCATCTCTCTCCCCATCTCTCTCCCCATCTCTCTCCCCATCTCTCTCACCCCATCTCTCCCCCATCTCTCCCCATCTCTCCCCATCTCTCCCCATCTCTCCCCATCTCTCTCCCCATCTCTCTCTCCCCATCTCTCCCCATCTCTCTCTCCGAATCTCCCTCCCCATCTCTCTCCCCATCTCTCTCCCCATCTCTCCCCCATCTCTCCCCATCTCTCCCCATCTCTCCCCATCTCTCTCCCCATCTCTCTCTCCCATCCCTCTCTCCCCATCTCTCCCCATCTCTCTCCCCATCTCTCCCCCATCTCTCTCCCCATCTCTCTCTCCCATCTCTCTCTCCCCATCTCTCCTCCATCTCTCTCCCCATCTCTCTCTCCCCATCTCTCTTCCCCATCTCTCTCTCCCCATCTATCTCTCCCCATCTCTCCCCATCTCTCTCTCCCCATCTCTCCCCCCATCTCTCTTCCCATCTCTCTCTCCCCATCTCTCTCTCCCCATCTCTCTCTCCCATCTCTCCCCCATCTCTCTCCCCATCTCTCTCTCCCCATCTCTCCAGTATCTCCCCCATCTCTCCCCCATCTCTCCCCCATCTCTCCCCCATCTCTCTCCCCATCTCTCTCTCCCATCTCTCTCTCCCAATCTCTCCCCCATCTCTCTCCCCCCATCTCTCCCCATCTCTCTCCCCATCTCTCTCTCCCCATCTCTCTCTCCCCATCTCTCCCCCATCTCTCTCCCCATCTCTCTCCCCATCTCTCTCTCCCCATCTCTCTCTCCCCATCTCTCTCCCCATCTCTCTCCCCATCTCTCTCTCCCTATCTCTCCCCATCTCTCTCTCCCATCCCTCTCTCCCAATCTCTCCTCCATCTCTCTCCCCATCTCTCCCCATCTCTCCCCCATCTCTCCCCCATCTCTCTCCCCATCTCTCTCCGCATCTCTCTCTCCCCCATCTCTCTCTCCCCATCTCTCTCACCATCTCCCTCCCCATCTCCCTCCCCATCTCTCTCCCCATCTCTTTCCCCCATCTCTCCCCATCTATCCCCCATCTCTCCCCCATCTCTCTCCCCATCTCTTTCTCCCATCTCTCTCTCCCAATCTCTCCCCCATCTCTCTCCCCATCTCTGTTCCCCATCTCTCTTCCCCATCTCTCTCTCCCCATCTCTCTCTCCCCCATCTCTCTCCCCATCTCTCTCCCCATCTCTCTCCCCATCTCTCTCTCCCCATCTCTCCCCCATCTCTCTCCCCATCTCTCTCCCCATCTATCCCCCATCTCTCCCCCATCTCTCCCCATCTCTCTCCCTCATCTCTCTCCGCATCTCTCTCTCCCCATCTCTCTCTCCCCATCTCTCTCACCATCTCCCTCCCCATCTCTCTCCCCATCTCTTTCCCCATCTATCCCCCATCTCTCCCCATCTATCCCCCATCTCTCCCCCATCTCTCTCCCCATCTCTCTCTCCCATCTCTCTCTCCCAATCTCTCCCCCATCTCTCTCCCCCCATCTCTGTTCCCCATCTCTCTTCCCCATCTCTCTCTCCCCATCTCTCTCTCCCCATCTCTCCCCCCATCTCTCTCCCCATCTCTCTCTCCCCATCTCTCTCTCCCCATCTCTCTCTCCCCATCTCTCTCTCCCCATCTCTCTCTCCCTATCTCTCTCCCCATCTCTCCCCCATCTCTCCCCCATCTCTCCCCCATCTCTCTCCCCATCTCTCTCTCCCCATCTCTCTCTCCCCATCTCTCTCCCCATCTCTCTCCCCATCTCTCTCTCCCTATCTCTCCCCCATCTCTCTCCCCATCTCTCTCTCCCCATCTCTCCCCATCTCTTCCCATCTCTCTCCCCATCTCTCCCCCATCTCTCCCCATCTCTCTCCCCCATCTCTCTCCCTCATCTCTCTCCCCATCTCTCTCCCCATATCTCTCCCCATCTATCCCCATCTCTCCCCATCTCTCCCCCATCTCTCTCAATCTCTCTCCCCATCTCTCTCCCCATCTCTCTCTCCCCAATCTCTCTCCTCATCTCTCTCCCCATCTCTCTCTCCATCTCTCTCTCCCATCTCTCTCTCCGCATCTCTCCCCATCTCTCTCCCCATCTCTCTCCCCATCTATCGACCATCTCTCCCCCATCTCTCTCCCCCATCTCTCTCTCTCCCCATCTCTCTCCCCATCTCTCACCCCATCTCTCTCTCCCCATCTCTCTCCCCATCTCTCTCCCCATCTCACTCCCCATCTCTCTCTCCCCATCTCTCTCCCCATCTCTCCTCCATCTCTCTCCCCATCTCTCTCCCAATCTCTCCCCATCTCTCTCCCCATCTCTCTCCCGTTCTCTCTCCCCATCTCTCTCCCCATCTCTCTCCCCCATCTCTCACCCATCTTTCAACTATCTCTCCCCATCTCTCTCCCCATCTCTCTCCCCATCTCTCTCTCCCCATCTCTCTCTCCCCATCTCTCTCTCCCCATCTCTCTCCCCATCTCCCTCCCCATCTCTCTCCCCATCTCTCTCTCCCATCCCTCTCTCCCAATCTCTCCCCCATCTCTCTCCCCATCTCTCTCCCCATCTCTCTCCCCATCTCTCTCCCCATCTCTCTCCCCATCTCTCTCCCCATCTCTCTCCCCATCTCTCTCTCCCCATCACTCTCTCCCCATCTCTCTCTCCCCATCTCTCTCTCCACATCTTTCTCTCCCCATATCGCCCCCATCTCTCCCCCATCTCTCTCCCCATCTCTCTCCCCATCTCTCTCCCCATCTCTCTCCCCATCTCTCTCCCCATCTCTCCCCCATCTCTCCCCCATCTCTCCCCATCTCTCGCCGAATCTCTCTCTCCCCCATCTCTCTCTCCCCATCTCTCTCACCATCTCCCTCCCCATCTCTCCCCCATCTCTCTCCCCTATCTCTCTCTCCCATCTCTCTCTCCCAATCTCTCCTCCATCTCTCTCCCCATCTCTCTTCCCCATCTCTCTTCCCCATCTCTCTCTCCCCATCTATCTCTCCCCATCTCTCCCCATCTCTCTCTCCCCATCTCTCTCCCCATCTCTCTCCCCATCTCTCCCCCATCTCTCCCCCATCTCTCCCCCATCTCTCGCCGCATCTCTCTCTCCCCCATCTCTCTCTCCCCATCTCTCTCACCATCTCCCTCCCCATCTCTCCCCCATCTCTCTCCCCTATCTCTCTCTCTCCATCTCTCTCTCCCAATCTCTCCACCATCTCTCTCCCCATCTCTCTTCCCCATCTCTCTCTCCCCATCTCTCTCTCCCCATCTATCTCTCCCCATCTCTCCCCATCTCTCTCTCGCCATCTCTCCCCCCATCTCTCTTCCCATCTGTCTCTCCCCATCTCTCTCTCCCCATCTCTCTCTCCCTATCTCTCTCCCTATCTCTCTCTCCCCATCTCTCCAGTATCTCGCCCCCATCTCTCCCCCATCTATCCCCCATCTCTCCCCATCTCTCTCCCCATCTCTCTCTCCCATCTCTCTCTCCCAATCTCTCCCCCATCTCTCTCCCCCCATCTCTGTTCCCCATCTCTCTTCCCCATCTCTCTCTCCCCATCTCTCTCTCCCCATCTCTCCCCCCATCTCTCTCCCCATCTCTCTCTCCCCATCTCTCTCTCCCCATCTCTCTCTCCCCATCTCTCTCTCCCTATCTCTCTCTCCCCATCTCTCCCCCATCTCGCCCCCATCTCTCCCCCATCTCTCTCCCCATCTCTCTCCCCATCTCTCTCTCCCCATCTCTCTCTCCCCATCTCTCTCCCCATCTCTCTCCCCATCTCTCTCCCCATCTCTCTCTCCCTATCTCTCCCCCATCTCTCTCCCCATCTCTCTCTCCCCATCTCTCCCCCATCTCTTCCCATCTCTCTCCCCATCTCTCCCCCATCTCTCCCCCATCTCTCTCCCCCATCTCTCTCCCTCATCTCTCTCCCCATCTCTCTCTCCCCATCTCTCTCCCCATCTCTCTCCCCATCTCTCCCCATCTCTCCCCATCTCTCCCCATCTCTCCCCCATCTCTCCCCATCTCTCTCCCCATCTCTCTCCCCATCTCTCTCTCCCCATCTCTCACCCATCTCTCTCCCCATCTCTCTCCCCATCTATCCCCCATCTCGCCCCCATCGTTCCCCAATCGCTCCCCCATCCCTCTCCCCATCTCTCTCCCCATCTCTCTCCCCATCTCTCTCTCCCCATCTCTCTCCCCATCTCTCTCCCCATCTCTCTCTCCCCATCTCTCCCCATCTCTCTCCCCATCTCTCTCTCCCCATCTCTCTCCCCATCTCTCCCCCATCTCTCCCCCATCTCTCCCCCATCTCTCTCCCTCATCTCTCTCCCCATCTCTCTCTCCCCATCTCTCCCCCATCTCTCTCCCAATCTCTCTCCCCATCTCTCCCCCATCTCTCCCCCATCTCTCGCCGCATCTCTCTCTCCCCCATCTCTCTCTCCCCATCTCTCTCACCATCTCCCTCCCTATCTCTCCCCCATCTCTCTCCCCTATCTCTCTCTCCCATCTCTCTCTCCCAATCTCTCCTCCATCTCTCTCCCCATCTCTCTTCCCCATCTCTCTTACCCATCTCCCTCACCATCTATCTCTCCCCATCTCTCCCCATCTCTCTCTCCCCATCTCTCCCCCCATCTCTCTTCCCATCTGTCTCTCCCCATCTCTCTCTCCCCATCTCTCTCTCCCTATCTCTCTCTCTCCCTATCTCTCTCTCCCCATCTCTCCCCCATCTCTCCCCCATCTCTCCCCCATCTCTCTCCCCATCTCTCCCCCATCTCTCTCCCCATCTCTCTCTCCCCATCTCTCTCCCAATCTCTCCCCATCTCTCTCCCCATCTCTCTCTCCCCATCTCTCCCCCATCTCTCCCCCATCTCTCTCCCCATCTCTCTCCCCATCTCTCTCCCCATCTCTCCCCCATCTCTCCCCATCTCTCTCCCATCTCTCTCCCCATCTCTCTCTCCCCATCTCTCTCCCCATCTCTCTCCCCATCTATCCCCATCTCTCCCCATCTCTCCCCCATCTCTCCCCATCTCTCTCCCCATCTCTCTCCCCATCTCTCTCCCCCCTCTCTCCCCCATCTCTCTCCCCATCTTTCCCCAATCTCTCCCCCATCTCTCCCCCATCTCTCCCCCATCTCTCTCCCCATCTCTCTCTCCCATCTCTCTCTCCCCATCTCTCCCTCATCTCTCTCCCCATCTCTCTCCCCATCTCTCTCCCCATCTCTCTCCCCCATCTCTCTCCCCATCTCTCTCCCCATCTCTCTCCCCATCTCTCTCACCCCATCTCTCCCCCATCTATCCCCATCTCTCCCCATCTCTCCCCCATCTCTCCCCATCTCTCTCCCCATCTCTCTCCCCATCTCTCCCCCATCTCTCTCTCCCCATCTCTCTCCCCATCTCTCTCCCCATCTCTCTCCCCATCTCTCTCTCCCCATCTCTCTCCCCATCTCTCCTCCATCTCTCTCCCCATCTCTCTCCCAATGTCTCCCCATCTCGCTCCCCATCTCTCTCCCGTTCTATCCCCCCATCTCTCTCCCCATCTCTCTCCCCCATCTCTCACCCATCTTTCAACTATCTCTCCCCATCTCTCTCCCCATCTCTCTCCCCATCTCTCTCTCCCCATCTCTCTCTCCCCATCTCTCTCTCCCCATCTCTCTCCCCATCTCTCTCCCCATCTCTCTCCCCATCTCTCTCTCCCATCCCTCTCTCCCAATCTCTCCCCCATCTCTCTCCCCATCTCTCTCCCCATCTCTCTCCCCATCTCTCTTCCCCATCTCTCCCCCCATCTCTCTCCCCATCTCTCTCCCCATCTCTCTCTCCCCATCACTCTCTCCCCATCTCTCTCTCCCCATCTCTCTCTCCACATCTTTCTCTCCCCATCTCTCCCCCATCTCGGCCCATCTCTCTCCCCATCTCTCTCCCCATCTCTCTCCCCATCTCTCTCCCCATCTCTCTCCCCATCTCTCTCCCCATCTCTCCCCCATCTCTCCCCCATCTCTCCCCCATCTCTCGCCGCATCTCTCTCTCCCCCATCTCTCTCTCCCCATCTCTCTCACCATCTCCCTCCCCATCTCACCCCCATCTCTCTCCCCGAGCTCTCTCTCCCATCTCTCTCTCCCAATCTCTCCTCCATCTCTCTCCCCATCTCTCTTCCCCATCTCTCTTCCCCATCTCTCTCTCCCCATCTATCTCTCCCCATCTCTCCCCATCTCTCTCTCCCCATCTCTCTCCCCATCTCTCTCCCCATCTCTCCCCCATCTCTCCCCCATCTCTCCCCCATCTCTCGCCGCATCTCTCTCTCCCCCATCTCTCTCTCCCCATCTCTCTCACCATCTCCCTCCCCATCTCTCCCCCATCTCTCTCCCCTATCTCTCTCTCCCATCTCTCTCTCCCAATCTCTCCTCCATCTCTCTCCCCATCTCTCTTCCCCATCTCTCTTCCCCATCTCTCTCTCCCCATCTATCTCTCCCCATCTCTCCCCATCTCTCTCTCCCCATCTCTCCCCCCATCTCTCTTCCCATCTGTCTCTCCCCATCTCTCTCTCCCCATCTCTCTCTCCCTATCTCTCTCTCTCCCTATCTCTCTCTCCCCATCTCTCCAGTATCTCGCCCCCATCTCTCCCCCATCTATCCCCCATCTCTCCCCCATCTCTCTCCCCATCTCTCTCTCCCATCTCTCTCTCCCAATCTCTCCCCCATCTCTCTCCCCCCATCTCTGTTCCCCATCTCTCTTCCCCATCTCTCTCTCCCCATCTCTCTCTCCCCATCTCTCTCCCCATCTCTCTCTCCCCATCTCTCTCTCCCCATCTCTCTCCCCCATCTCTCTCTCCCTATCTCTCTCTCCCCATCTCTCCCCCATCTCGCCCCCATCTCTCCCCCATCTCTCTCCCCATCTCTCTCCCCATCTCTCTCTCCCCATCTCTCTCTCCCCATCTCTCTCCCCATCTCTCTCCCCATCTCTCTCCCCATCTCTCTCTCCCTATCTCTCCCCCATCTCTCTCCCCATCTCTCTCTCCCCATCTCTCCCCATCTCTTCCCATCTCTCTCCCCATCTCTCCCCCATCTCTCCCCCATCTCTCTCCCCCATCTCTCTCCCTCATCTCTCTCCCCATCTCTCTCTCCCCATCTCTCTCCCCATCTCTCTCCCCATATCTCTCCCCATCTCTCCCCATCTCTCCCCATCTCTCCCCCATCTCTCCCCATCTCTCTCCCCATCTCTCTCCCCATCTCTCTCCCCATCTCTCTCTCCCCATCTCTCCCCATCTCTCTCCCCATCTCTCTCCCCATCTATCCCCCATCTCTCCCCCATCTCTCTCCCTCATCTCTCTCCGCATCTCTCTCTCCCCATCTCTCTCTCCCCATCTCTCTCACCATCTCCCTCCCCATCTCCCTCCCCATCTCTCTCCCCATCTCTTTCCCCATCTCTCCCCATCTATCCCCCATCTCTCCCCCATCTCTCTCCCCATCTCTCTCTCCCATCTCTCTCTCCCAATCTCTCCCCCATCTCTCTCCCCATCTCTGTTCCCCATCTCTCTTCCCCATCTCTCTCTCCCCATCTCTCTCTCCCCCATCTCTCTCCCCATCTCTCTCCCCATCTCTCTCCCCATCTCTCTCTCCCCATCTCTCCCCCATCTCTCTCCCCATCTCTCTCCCCATCTATCCCCCATCTCTCCCCCATCTCTCCCCATCTCTCTCCCTCATCTCTCTCCGCATCTCTCTCTCCCCATCTCTCTCTCCCCATCTCTCTCACCATCTCCCTCCCCATCTCTCTCCCCATCTCTTTCCCCATCTATCCCCCATCTCTCCCCATCTATCCCCCATCTCTCCCCCATCTCTCTCCCCATCTCTCTCTCCCATCTCTCTCTCCCAATCTCTCCCCCATCTCTCTCCCCCATCTCTGTTCCCCATCTCTCTTCCCCATCTCTCTCTCCCCATCTCTCTCTCCCCATCTCTCCCCCCATCTCTCTCCCCATCTCTCTTCCCCATCTCTCTCTCCCCATCTCTCTCTCCCCATCTCTCTCTCCCCATCTCTCTCTCCCTATCTCTCTCTCCCCATCTCTCCCCCATCTCGCCCCCATCTCTCCCCCATCTCTCTCCCCATCTCTCTCTCCCCATCTCTCTCTCCCCATCTCTCTCCCCATCTCTCTCCCCATCTCTCTCTCCCTATCTCTCCCCCATCTCTCTCCCCATCTCTCTCTCCCCATCTCTCCCCATCTCTTCCCATCTCTCTCCCCATCTCTCCCCCATCTCTCCCCATCTCTCTCCCCCATCTCTCTCCCTCATCTCTCTCCCCATCTCTCTCCCCATATCTCTCCCCATCTATCCCCATCTCTCCCCATCTCTCCCCCATCTCTCTCAATCTCTCTCCCCATCTCTCTCCCCATCTCTCTCTCCCCAATCTCTCTCCTCATCTCTCTCCCCATCTCTCTCTCCATCTCTCTCTCCCATCTCTCTCTCCGCATCTCTCCCCATCTCTCTCCCCATCTCTCTCCCCATCTATCGACCATCTCTCCCCCATCTCTCTCCCCCATCTCTCTCCCCATCTCTCTCCCCATCTCTCACCCCATCTCTCTCTCCCCATCTCTCTCCCCATCTCTCTCCCCATCTCACTCCCCATCTCTCTCTCCCCATCTCTCCTCCATCTCTCTCCCCATCTCTCTCCCCATCTCTCTCCCAATGTCTCCCCATCTCTCTCCCCATCTCTCTCCCGTTCTCTCTCCCCATCTCTCTCCCCATCTCTCTCCCCATCTCTCTCCCCCATCTCTCACCCATCTTTCAACTATCTCTCCCCATCTCTCTCCCCATCTCTCTCCCCATCTCTCTCTCCCCATCTCTCTCTCCCCATCTCTCTCTCCCCATCTCTCTCCCCATCTCCCTCCCCATCTCTCTCCCCATCTCTCTCTCCCATCCCTCTCTCCCAATCTCTCCCCCATCTCTCTCCCCATCTCTCTCCCCATCTCTCTCCCCATCTCTCTCCCCATCTCTCCCCCCATCTCTCTCCCCATCTCTCTCCCCATCTCTCTCTCCCCATCACTCTCTCCCCATCTCTCTCTCCCCATCTCTCTCTCCACATCTTTCTCTCCCCATATCGCCCCCATCTCTCCCCCATCTCTCTCCCCATCTCTCTCCCAATCTCTCTCCCCATCTCTCTCCCCATCTCTCTCCCCATTTCTCCCCCATCTCTCCCCCATCTCTCCCCCATCTCTCGCCGCATCTCTCTCTCCCCCATCTCTCTCTCCCCATCTCTCTCACCATCTCCCTCCCCATCTCTCCCCCATCTCTCTCCCCATCTCTCTCTCCCATCTCTCTCTCCCAATCTCTCCTCCATCTCTCTCCCCATCTCTCTTCCCCATCTCTCTTCCCCATCTCTCTCTCCCCATCTATCTCTCCCCATCTCTCCCCATCTCTCTCTCCCCATCTCTCTCCCCATCTCTCTCCCCATCTCTCCCCCATCTCTCCCCCATCTCTCCCCCATCTCTCGCCGCATCTCTCTCTCCCCCATCTCTCTCTCCCCATCTCTCTCACCATCTCCCTCCCCATTTCTCCCCCATCTCTCTCCCCTATCTCTCTCTCCCATCTCTCTCTCCCAATCTCTCCTCCATCTCTCTCCCCATCTCTCTTCCCCATCTCTCTTCCCCATCTCTCTCTCCCCATCTATCTCTCCCCATCTCTCCCCATCTCTCTCTCCCCATCTCTCCCCCATCTCTCTTCCCATCTGTCTCTCCCCATCTCTCTCTCCCCATCTCTCTCTCCCTATCTCTCTCTCCCTATCTCTCTCTCCCCATCTCTCCAGTATCTCGCCCCCATCTCTCCCCCATCTATCCCCCATCTCTCCCCATCTCTCTCCCCATCTCTCTCTCCCATCTCTCTCTCCCAATCTCTCCCCCATCTCTCTCCCCCCATCTCTGTTCCCCATCTCTCTTCCCCATCTCTCTCTCCCCATCTCTCTCTCCCCATCTCTCCCCCCATCTCTCTCCCCATCTCTCTCTCCCCATCTCTCTCTCCCCATCTCTCTCTCCCCATCTCTCTCTCCCTATCTCTCTCTCCCCATCTCTCCCCCATCTCGCCCCCATCTCTCCCCCATCTCTCTCCCCATCTCTCTCCCCATCTCTCTCTCCCCATCTCTCTCTCCCCATCTCTCTCCCCATCTCTCTCCCCATCTCTCTCCCCATCTCTCTCTCCCTATCTCTCCCCCATCTCTCTCCCCATCTCTCTCTCCCCATCTCTCCCCCATCTCTTCCCATCTCTCTCCCCATCTCTCCCCCATCTCTCCCCCATCTCTCTCCCCCATCTCTCTCCCTCATCTCTCTCCCCATCTCTCTCTCCCCATCTCTCTCCCCATCTCTCTCCCCATATCTCTCCCCATCTATCCCCATCTCTCCCCATCTCTCCCCCATCTCTCTCAATCTCTCTCCCCATCTCTCTCCCCATCTCTCTCTCCCCATCTCTCTCTCCCATCTCTCCCCCATCTCTCTCCCCATCTCTCTCCCCATCTTTCCCCATCTCTCCCCCATCTCTCCCCCATCTCTCTCCCCCATCTCTCTCCCCATCTCTCTCCCCATCTCTCTCCCCATCTCTCTCTCCCCATCTCTCTCCCCATCTCTCTCCCCATCTCTCTCTCCCCATCTCTCCCCATCTCTCTCCCCATCTCTCTCTCCCCATCTCTCTCCCCATCTCTCCCCCATCTCTCCCCCCATCTCTCCCCCATCTCTCTCCCTCATCTCTCTCCCCATCTCTCTCTCCCCATCTCTCCCCCATCTCTCTCCCCATCTCTCTCCCCATCTCTCCCCCATCTCTCCCCCATCTCTCGCCGCATCTCTCTCTCCCCCATCTCTCTCTCCCCATCTCTCTCACCATCTCCCTCCCCATCTCACCCCCATCTCTCTCCCCTATCTCTCTCTCCCATCTCTCTCTCCCAATCTCTTCTCCATCTCTCTCCCCATCTCTCTTCCCCATCTCTCCCCATCGCCCTCCCCATCTCTCTCTCCCCATCTCTCCCCATCTCTCTCTCGCCATCTCTCCCCCCATCTCTCTTCCCATCTGTCTCTCCCCATCTCTCTCTCCCATCTCTCTCTCCCCATCTCTCTCCCCATCTCTCTCTCCCCATCTCTCCCCCATCTCGCCCCCATCTCTCCCCCATCTCTCTCCCCATCTCTCCCCCATCTCTCTCCCCATCTCTCTCTCCCCATCTCTCTCCCCATCTCTCCCCATCTCTTTCCCCATCTCTCTCTCCCCATCTCTCCCCCATCTGTCCCCCATCTCTCTCCCCATCTCTCTCCCCATCTCTCCCCCATCTCTCCCCATCTCTCTTCCCCATCTCTCTCCCTCATCTCTCTCCCCATCTCTCTCTCCCCAACTCTCTCCCCATATCTCTCCCCATCTCTCCCCATCTCTCCCCATCTCTCCCCCATCTCTCCCCATCTCTCTCCCCATCTCTCTCCCCATCTCTCTCCCCCATCTCTCCCCCATCTCTCTCCCCATCTTTCCCCCATCTCTCCCCCATCTCTCCCCCATCTCTCCCCCATCTCTCTCCCCATCTCTCTCTCCCATCTCTTTCTCCCCATCTCTCCCTCATCTCTCTCCCCATCTCTCTCCCCATCTCTCTCCCCATCTCTCTCCCCCATCTCTCTCCCCATCTCTCTCCCCCGTCTCTCTCCCCATCTCTCTCACCCCATCTATCCCCCATCTCTCCCGCATCTCTCCCCATCTCTCCCCCATCTCTCCCCATCTCTCTCCCCATTTCTCTCTCCCCATCTCTCCCCCATCACTCTCTCCCCATCTCCCTCCCCATCTCTCTCCCCATCTCTCTCCCCATCTCTCTCTCCCCATCTCTCTCCCCATCTCTCTCTCCATCTCTCTCCCCATCTCTCTCCCAATCTCTCCCCATCTCTCTCCCCATCTCTCTCCCGTTCTCTCTCCCCATCTCTCTCCCCATCTCTCTCCCCCATCTCTCACCCATCTTTCAACTATCTCTCCCCATCTCTCTCCCCATCTCTCTCCCCATCTCTCTCTCCCCATCTCTCTCTCCCCATCTCTCTCTCCCCATCTCTCTCCCCATCTCCCTCCCCATCTCTCTCCCCATCTCTCTCTCCCATCTCTCTCTCCCCATCTCTCCCCCATCTCTCTCCCCATCTCTCTCCCCATCTCTCTCCCCATCTCTCTTCCCCATCTCTCCCCCCATCTCTCTCCCCATCTCTCTCCCCATCTCTCTCTCCCCATCACTCTCTCCCCATCTCTCTCTCCCCATCTCTCTCTCCACATCTTTCTCTCCCCATCTCGCCCCCATCTCTCCCCCATCTCTCTCCCCATCTCTCTCCCAATCTCTCTCCCCATCTCTCTCCCCATCTCTCTCCCCATCTCTCCCCCATCTCTCCCCCATCTCTCCCCCATCTCTCTCCGCATCTCTCTCTCCCCCATCTCTCTCTCCCCATCTCTCTCACCATCTCCCTCCCCATCTCTCCCCCATCTCTCTCCCCATCTCTCTCTCCCATCTCTCTCTCCCAATCTCTCCTCCATCTCTCTCCCCATCTCTCTTCCCCATCTCTCTTCCCCATCTCTCTCTCCCCATCTATCTCTCCCCATCTCTCCCCATCTCTCTCTCCCCATCTCTCTCCCCATCTCTCTCCCCATCTCTCCCCCATCTCTCCCCCATCTCTCCCCCATCTCTCGCCGCATCTCTCTCTCCCCCATCTCTCTCTCCCCATCTCTCTCACCATCTCCCTCCCCATCTCTCCCCCATCTCTCTCCCCATCTCTCTCTCCCATCTCTCTCTCCCAATCTCTCCTCCATCTCTCTCCCCATCTCTCTTCCCCATCTCTCTTCCCCATCTCTCTCTCCCCATCTATCTCTCCCCATCTCTCCCCATCTCTCTCTCCCCATCTCTCCCCCATCTCTCTTCCCATCTGTCTCTCCCCATCTCTCTCTCCCCATCTCTCTCTCCCTATCTCTCCCCCATCTCTCCCCATCTCTCTCTCCCCATCTCTCCAGTATCTCGCCCCCATCTCTCCCCCATCTATCCCCCATCTCTCCCCCATCTCTCTCCCCATCTCTCTCTCCCATCTCTCTCTCCCAATCTCTCCCCCATCTCTCTCCCCCATCTCTGTTCCCCATCTCTCTTCCCCATCTCTCTCTCCCCATCTCTCTCTCCCCATCTCTCTCCCCATCTCTCTCTCCCCATCTCTCTCTCCCCATCTCTCTCTCCCCATCTCTCTCTCCCTATCTCTCTCTCCCCATCTCTCCCCCATCTCGCCCCCATCTCTCCCCCATCTCTCTCCCCATCTCTCTCCCCATCTCTCTCTCCCCATCTCTCTCTCCCCATCTCTCTCCCCATCTCTCTCCCCATCTCTCTCCCCATCTCTCTCTCCCTATCTCTCCCCCATCTCTCTCCCCATCTCTCTCTCCCCATCTCTCCCCATCTCTTCCCATCTCTCTCCCCATCTCTCCCCCATCTCTCCCCCATCTCTCTCCCCCATCTCTCTCCCTCATCTCTCTCCCCATCTCTCTCTCCCCATCTCTCTCCCCATCTCTCTCCCCATATCTCTCCCCATCTATCCCCATCTCTCCCCATCTCTCCCCCATCTCTCCCAATCTCTCTCCCCATCTCTCTCCCCATCTCTCTCTCCCCATCTCTCCCCCATCTCTCTCCCCATCTCTCTCCCCATCTATCCCCCATCTCTCCCCCATCTCTCCCCCATCTCTCCCCCATCTCTCTCCCCATCTCTCTCCCCATCTCTCTCCCCATCTCTCTCTCCCCATCTCTCTCTCCATCTCTCTCCCCATCTCTCTCTCCCCATCTCTCCCCATCTCTCTCCCCATCTCTCTCTCCCCATCTCTCTCCCCATCTCTCCCCCATCTCTCCCCCATCTCTCCCCCATCTCTCTCCCCATCTCTCTCCCCATCTCTCTCTCCCCATCTCTCCCCCATCTCTCTCCCCATCTCTCTCCCCATCTCTCCCCCATCTCTCCCCCATCTCTCGCCGCATCTCTCTCTCCCCCATCTCTCTCTCCCCATCTCTCTCACCATCTCCCTCCCCATCTCTCCCCCATCTCTCTCCCCTATCTCTCTCTCCCATCTCTCTCTCCCAATCTCTCCTCCATCTCTCTCCCCATCTCTCTTCCCCATCTCTCTTCCCCATCTCCCTCACCATCTATCTCTCCCCATCTCTCCCCATCTCTCTCTCCCCATCTCTCCCCCCATCTCTCTTCCCATCTGTCTCTCCCCATCTCTCTCTCCCCATCTCTCTCTCCCTATCTCTCTCTCCCTATCTCTCTCTCCCCATCTCTCCCCCATCTCGCCCCCATCTCTCCCCCATCTCTCTCCCCATCTCTCCCCCATCTCTCTCCCCATCTCTCTCTCCCCATCTCTCTCCCCCCATCTCTTTCCCCATCTCTCTCTCCCCATCTCTCCCCCATCTGTCCCCCATCTCTCTCCCCATCTCTCTCCCCATCTCTCCCCCATCTCTCCCCCATCTCTCCCCATCTCTCTCCCTTATCTCTCTCCCCATCTCTCTCTCCCCAACTCTCTCCCCATATCTCTCCCCATCTATCCCAATCTCTCCCCATCTCTCCCCCATCTCTCCCAATCTCTCTCCCCATCTCTCTCCCCATCTCTCCCCATCTCTCTCCCTCATCTCTCTCCCCATCTCTCCCCCATCTCTCCCCATCTCTCCCCCATCTCTCCCCCATCTCTCTCCCCATCTCTCTCTCCCATCTCTCTCTCCCCATCTCTCCCTCATCTCTCTCCCCATCTCTCTCCCCATCTCTCTCCCCCATCTCTCTCCCCATCTCTCTCCCCCTCTCTCTCCCCATCTCTCTCACCCCATCTATCCCCCATCTATCCCGCATCTCTCCCCATCTCTACCCCATCTCTCCCCATCTCTCTCCCCATTTCTCTCTCCCCATCTCTCCCCCATCACTCTCTCCCCATCTCCCTCCCCATCTCTCTCCCCATCTCTCGCCCCATCTCTCTCCCCGTCTATCCCCCATCTCTCCCCATCTCTCCCCCATCTCTCCCCATCTCTCTCCCCATCTCTCTCTCCCATCCCTCTCTCCCAATCTCTCCCCCATCTCTCTCCCCATCTCTCTCCCCATCTCTCTCCCCATCTCTCTCCCCATCTCTCTTCCCCATCTCTCCCCCATCTCTCTCCCCATCTCTCTCCCCATCTCTCTCTCCCCATCACTCTCTCCCCATCTCTCTCTCCCCATCTCTCTCTCCACATCTTTCTCTCCCCATATCGCCCCCATCTCTCCCCCATCTCTCTCCCCATCTCTCTCCCAATCTCTCTCCCCATCTCTCTCCCCATCTCTCTCTCCCCATCTCTCTCCCCATCTCTCCCCCATCTCTCCCCCATCTCTCGCCGCATCTCTCTCTCCCCCATCTCTCTCTCCCCATCTCTCTCACCATCTCCCTCCCCATCTCACCCCCATCTCTCTCCCCTATCTCTCTCTCCCTTCTCTCTCTCCCAATCTCTCCTCCATCTCTCTCCCCATCTCTCTTCCCCATCTCTCTTCCCCATCTCTCTCTCCCCATCTCTCTCTCCCATCTCTCTCTCCCAATCTCTCCCCCATCTCTCTCTCTCCCCATCTCTCTCTCCCCATCTCTCTCTCCCCATCTCTCCCCCCATCTCTCTCCCCATCTCTCTCTCCCCATCTCTCTCTCCCCATCTCTCTCTCCCCATCTCTCTCCCCATCTCTCTCCCCATCTCTCTCTCCCATCTCTCTCTCCCCATCTCTCCCCATCTCTCCCCCATCTCTCCCCCATCTCTCTCCCCATCTCTCTCTCCCCATCTCTCTCTCCCCATCTGCCTCCCCATCTCTCTCCCCATCTCTCTCCCCATCTCTCCCCATCTCTCCCCTATCTCTCCCCCATCTCTCTCCCCCATCTCTCTCCCCATCTCTCCCCATCTCTCTCCCCCATCTCTCTCCCCATCTCTCTCCCCATCTCTCTCTCCCCATCTCTCTCCCCATCTCTCTCTCCCCATCTCTCTCTCCCCATCTCTCCCCCCATCTCTCTCCCCATCTCTCTCCCCATCTCTCTCTCCCCATCTCTCTCTCCCCATCTCTCTCTCCCCATCTTTCTCTCCCCATCTCTCCCCCATCTCTCCCCCATCTCTCTCCCCATCTCTCTCCCAATCTCTCTCCCCATCTCTCTCCCCATCTCTCTCCCCATCTCTCTCTCCCCATCTCTCTCCCCATCTCTCCCCCATCTCTCCCCCATCTCTCTCCCGCATCTCTCTCTCCCCCATCTCTCTCTCCCCATCTCTCTCACCATCTCCCTCCCCATCTCTCCCCCATCTCTCTCCCCATCTCTCTCTCCCATCTCTCTCTCCCAATCTCTCCTCCATCTCTCTCCCCATCTCTCTCCCCATCTCTCCCCCATCTCTCCCCCATCTCTCCTCCATCTCTCGCCGCATCTCTCTCTCCCCCATCTCTCTCTCCCCATCTCTCTCACCATCTCCCTCCCCATCTCTCTCCCCCATCTCTCTCCCCATCTCTCTCTCCCATCTCTCTCTCCCCATCTCTCCCCCATCTCTCTCCCCATCTCTCTCTCCCCATCTCTCTCCCCATCTATCCCCATCTTTCCCCATCTCTCCCCCATCTCTCTCCCCCATCTCTCTCCCCATCTCTCCCCATCTCTCTCCCCCATCTCTCTCCCCATCTCCCTCCCCATATCTCTCTCCCATCTCTCTCTCCCCATCTCTCCCCATCTCTCCCCATCTCTCCCCCCATCTCCCTCTCCCCATCTCTCCACATCTCTCTCTCCCCATCTCTCTCCCCATCTCTCTCTCCCCATCTCTCTCTCCCATCTCTCTCCCCATCTCTCTCCCCATCACTCTCTCCCCATCTCTCCCCGCATCTCCCTCTCCCCATCTCTCTCTCCCCATCTCTCTCCCCCATCTCTCTCTCCTCATCTCTCCCCATCTCTCTCCCCCATTTCTCTCCCCATCTCTCTCCCCATCTCTCTCTCCCCAATCTCTCTCCTCATCTCTCTCCCCATCTCTGTCCCAATCTATCCCCCATCTCTCCCCCATCTCTCCCCCATCTCTCCCCATCTCTCCCCCATCTCTCTCCCCATCTCTCTCCCCCATCTCTCTCCCCATCTCTCCCCATCTCTCTCCACATCTCTCTCTCCCCATCTCTCCCCCATCTCTCTCCCCATCTCTCTCCCCATCTCTCTCTCCCCATCTCTCTCTCCCATCTCTCTCCTCATCTCTCTCCCCATCACTCTCTCCCCATCTCTCCCCCCATCTCCCTCTCCCCATCTCTCTCTCCCCATCTCTCTCCCCATCTATCCCCCAGCTCTCCCCCATCTCTCCCCATCTCTCTCCCCATCTCTCTCCCCATTTCTCTCCCCATCTCTCTCTCCCCATCTCTCTCCCCATCTCTCTCCCCATCACTCTCCCCATCTCTCTCCCCATCTCTCTTCCCATCTCTCCCCCATCTTTCCCCATCTCTCCCCCATCTCTCTCCCATCTCTCTCCCCATCTCTCCCCATCTCTCTCCCCCATCTCTCTCCCCATCTCTCCCCCATCTCTCTCCCCATCTCTCTCCCCATCTCTCTCCCATCTCTCTCTCCCCATCTCTCCCCCATCTCTCTCCCCATCTCTCTTCCCCATCTCTCTTCCCCATCTCTCTTCCCCATCTCTCTCTCCCCATCTCTCTCTCCCCATCTCTCCCCCAGCTCTCTCCCCAGCTCTCTATCCCCATTTCTCTCTCCCCATCTCTCCCCCATCTCTCTCCCCATCTGTCACCCCATCTCTCTCCCCATCTACCCTCATCTATCCCCCATCTCTCTCCCCATCTCTCTCTCCCATCTCTCTCTCCCCATCTCTATCCCCATCTCTCCCCCTTCTCTCCCCCATCTCTCCCCCATATCTCCCCATCTCTCCCCCATCTCTCCCCCATCTCTCTCCCCCATCTCTCCCCATCTCTCCCCATCTCCCTCTCCCCATCTCTGCCCACCTCTCTCTCCCCATCTCTCTCTCCATCTCTCTCTCCCATCTCTCTCTCCCCATCTCTGTCCCCATCTATCCCCCATCTCTCCCCCATCTCTCCCCCAACTCTCCCCATCTCTCCCCCATCTCTCTCCCCATCTCTCTCCCCCATTTCTCTCCCCCATCTCTCTCTCCCCCCATCTCTCTCTCCCCATCTCTCTCCCCATCTCTCTCCCCATCTCTCTCCCCATCACTCTCTCCCCATCTCTCCCCCCATCTCCCTCTCCCCATCTCTCTCTCCCCATCTCTCTCCCCCATCTCTCTCTCCTCATCTCTCCCCATCTCTCTCCCCCATCTCTCTCCCCATCTCTCTCTCCCCAATCTCTCTCCCCATCTCTCTCCCCATCTCTCTCCCCTTCTCTCTCTCCATCTCTCTCTCCCATCTCTCTCTCCCCATCTCTGTCCCCATCTATCCCCCATCTCTCCCCCATCTCTCCCCCAACTCTTCCCATCTCTCCCCCCTCTCTCTCCCCATCTCTCTCCCCCATCTCTCCCATCTCTCTCCCCATCTATCCCCCATCTCTCCCCCATCTCTCCCCATCTCTCCCCATCTCTCTCCCCATCTCTCTCTCCCCATCTCTCTCCCCATCTCTCTCTCCCCATCTCTCTCTCCCCATCTCTCTCCCCATCTCTCCCCCCATCTCCCTCTCCCCATCTCTCTCCCCCATCTCTCTCTACTCGTCTCTCCCCATCTCTCTCCCCCATCTCTCTCCCCATCTCTCTCCCCATCTCTCTCCCCATCTCTCTCCCCAATCTCTCTCACCATCTCTCTCCCCATCTCTCTCCCCGTCTCTCTCCCCATCTCTCTCTCCATCTCTCTCTCCCATCTCTCTCTCCCCATCTCTGTCCCCATCTATCCCCCATCTCTCCCCCATCTCTCCCCCAACTCTCCCCATCTCTCCCCATCACTCCCCATCTCTCTCCCCATCTCTCTCCCCATCTCTCTCCCCATCTCTCTCCCCATCTCTCCCCCATCTCTCCCCATCTCTCTCCCCATCTCTCTCCCCATCTCTCTCCCCATCTCTCCCCCATCTCTCCCCATCTCTCTCCCCATCTCTCTCCCCATCTCTCTCTCCGCATCTCTCCTATCTCTCCCCATATCTCTCTCCCCATCTCTCTTTCCCCATCTCTCTCCCCATCTCACTCCCCATCTCTCTCCCCATCTCTCTCCCCATCTCTCTCACCATCTCTCCCCCATCTTTCCCCTATCTCTCCCACATCTCTCTCTCCCATCTCTCTCTCCATCTCTCCCCATCTCTCTCCCCCATCTCTCTCTCCCCATCTCTCCCCATCTCTCTCTCCCCATCTCTCCCCCATCTCTCTCCCCATCTCTCCCCATCTCTCCCCCATCTCTCTCCCCATCTCTCTCCCCATCTCTCCCCCATCTCTCTCCCCATCTCTCTCCCCATCTCTCTCCCCATCTCTCTCTCCCATCTCTCTCTCCCCATCTCTCTTCCCCATCTCTCTTCCCCATCTCTCTCTCCCCATCTCTCTCTCCCCATCTCTCCCCATCTCTCTCCCCATCCCTCTCTCCCCATTTCTCTCTCCCCATCTCTCCCCATCTCTCTCCCCATCTCTCTCCGCATCTCTCTCCCCATCTCTCTCCCCATTTATCCCGCATCGCTCCCCATCTCTCCCCCAACTCTCCGCATCTCTCTCCCCATCTCTCCCCATCTCTCCCCCATCTCTCCCCCATCTCTCCCCATCTCTCTCCTTATCGCTCTCTCCCCATCACTGTCTCCATCTCTTTTCGCCATCTCTCTCTCCCGATCTCTCTCTCCCCATCTCTCCCCCATCTCTCTCCCCATCTCTCTCTCCCCATCTCTCCCCCATCTCTCTCCCCATCTCTCTCCCCATCTCTCTCCCCATCTCTCTCCCCATCTCTCCCCCATCTCTCCCCATCTCTCCCCCATCTCTCTCCCCATCTCTCTCCCCATCTTTCTCCCCTATCTCTCCCCATCTCTCTCTCCCCATCTCTCTCCCCCATCTCTCTCTCCCCATCTCTCCCCCATCTCTCCCCCATCTCTCTCCCCATCTCTCTCTCCCCATCTCTCTCCCCATCTCTCTCCCCATCTCTCTCCCCATCTCTCTCTCCCCATCTCTCCCCATCTCTCCCCCATCTCCCTCTCCCCATCTCTCTCCCCCATCTCGCTCCCTTTCTCTCTCCCCATCTCTCTCTCCCCATCTCTCTCCCCATCTCTCTCCCCCATCTCTCTCCCCATCTCTCCCCCATCTCTCTCCCATCTCTCCCCATCTCTCCCCCATCTCTCCCCCATCTCTCCCCCATCTCTCTCCCCATCTCTCTCTCCCCATCTCTCCCCATCTCTCCCCATCTCTCTCCCTCATTTCTCTCCCCATCTCTCTCTCCCCATCTCTCCCCCATCTCTCTCCCCATCTCTCTCCCCCATTTCTCCCCATCTCTCCCCCATCTCCCTCTCCCCATCTCTGCCCACCCCTCTCTCCCCATCTCTCTCCCCATCTCTCTCTCCCCATCTCTCTCTCTCCCATCTCTCTCCCCATCTCTCTCCCCATCACTCTCTCCCCATCTCTCCCCCCATCTCCCTCTCCCCATCTCTCTCTCCCCATCTCTCTCCCCATCTCTCTCTCCTCATCTCTCCCCATCTCTCTCTCCCAATCTCTCCCCCATCTCTCTCCCCATCTCTCTTCCCCATCTCTCTCCCCATCTCTCTCTCCTCATCTCTCCCCATCTCTCTCCCCCATCTCTCTCCCCATCTCTCTCTTCCATCTCTCTCTCCCCATCTCACCACATCTCTCTCCCCATCGCTCTCCCCATCTCTCCCCCATCTCTCCCCATCTCTCCCCTGTCTCTCCCCCATCTCTCTCCCCCATCTCTCTCCCCATCTCTCCCCATCTCTCTCCCCCAACTCTCTCCCCATCTCTCTCCCCATCTCTCTCTCCCATCTCTCTCTCCCCATCTCTCCCCATCTCTCCCCATCTCTCTCTCCCCATCTCTCTCACCATCTCCCTCCCCATCTCTCTCCCCCATCTCTCTCCCCATCTCTCTCTCCCATCTCTCTCTCCCCATCTCTCCCCCATCTCTCTCCCCATCTCTCTCTCCCCATCTCTCTCCCCATCTATCCCCATCTTTCCCCTGTCTCTCCCCCATCCCTCTCCCCCATCTCTCTCCCCATCTCTCCCCATCTCTCTCCCCCAACTCTCTCCCCATCTCCCTCCCCATATCTCTCTCCCATCTCTCTCTCCCCATCTCTCCCCATCTCTCCCCATCTCTCCC
This sequence comes from Mobula hypostoma, assembly GCF_963921235.1. NCBI lineage: Eukaryota > Metazoa > Chordata > Chondrichthyes > Myliobatiformes > Myliobatidae > Mobula > Mobula hypostoma. Next base: position 16,365,580 of record NC_086115.1, on the reverse strand, counting down.
CCCATCTCCCTCTCCCCATCTCTCCACATCTCTCTCTCCCCATCTCTCTCCCCATCTCTCTCTCCCCATCTCTCTCTCCCATCTCTCTCCCCATCTCTCTCCCCATCACTCTCTCCCCATCTCTCCCCGCATCTCCCTCTCCCCATCTCTCTCTCCCCATCTCTCTCCCCCATCTCTCTCTCCTCATCTCTCCCCATCTCTCTCCCCCATTTCTCTCCCCATCTCTCTCCCCATCTCTCTCTCCCCAATCTCTCTCCTCATCTCTCTCCCCATCTCTCTCCCCATCTATCCCCCATCTCTCCCCCATCTCTCCCCCATCTCTCCCCCATCTCTCCCCATCTCTCTCCCCATCTCTCTCTCCCCATCTCTCCCCCATCTCTCTCCCCATCTCTCTCCCCATCTCTCTCTCCCCATCTCTCTCTCCCATCTCTCTCCTCATCTCTCTCGTCATCACTCTCTCCCCATCTCTCCCCCCATCTCCCTCTCCCCATCTCTCTCTCCCCATCTCTCTCCCCATCTATCCCCCAGCTCTCCCCCATCTCTCCCCATCTCTCTCCCCATCTCTCTCCCCATCTCTCTCCCCATCTCTCTCTCCCCATCTCTCTCCCCATCTCTCTCCCCATCACTCTCCCCATCTCTCTCCCCATCTCTCTTCCCATCTCTCCCCCATCTTTCCCCATCTCTCCCCCATCTCTCTCCCATCTCTCTCCCCATCTCTCCCCATCTCTCTCCCCCATCTCTCTCCCCATCTCTCCCCCATCTCTCTCCCCATCTCTCTCCCCATCTCTCTCTCCCATCTCTCTCTCCCCATCTCTCCCCCATCTCTCTCCCCATCTCTCTTCCCCATCTCTCTTCCCCATCTCTCTTCCCCATCTCTCTCTCCCCATCTCTCTCTCCCCATCTCTCCCCCAGCTCTCTCCCCCCATCTCTCTCCCCATTTCTCTCTCCCCATCTCTCCCCCATCTCTCTCCCCATCTGTCACCCCATCTCTCTCCCCATCTACCCTCATCTATCCCCCATCTCTCTCCCCATCTCTCTCTCCCATCTCTCTCTCCCCATCTCTATCCCCATCGATCCCCCATCTCTCCCCCATCTCTCCCCCAACTCTCCCCATCTCTCCCCCATCTCTCTCCCCATCTCTCTCCCCCATCTCTCTCCCCCATCTCTCCCCATCTCTCCCCATCTCCCTCTCCCCATCTCTGCCCACCTCTCTCTCCCCATCTCTCTCTCCATCTCTCTCTCCCATCTCTCTCTCCCCATCTCTGTCCCCATCTATCCCCCATCTCTCCCCCATCTCTCCCCCAACTCTCCCCATCTCTCCCCCATCTCTCTCCCCATCTCTCTCTCCATCTCTCTCTCCCATCTCTCTCTCCCCATCTCTGTCCCCATCTATCCCCCATCTATCCCCCATCTCTCCCCCAACTCTCCCCATCTCTCCCCCATCTCTCTCCCCATCTCTCTCCCCCATCTCTCTCCCCCATCTCTCCCCATCTCTCTCCCCATCTCTCTCTCCCCATCTCTCTCACCCATCTCTCTCCCCATCTCTCTCCCCATCACTCTCTCCCCATCTCTCCCCCCATCTCCCTCTCCCCATCTCTCTCTCCCCATCTCTCTCCCCCATCTCTCTCTCCTCATCTCTCCCCATCTCTCTCCCCCATCTCTCTCCCCATCTCTCTCTCCCCAATCTCTCTCCCCATCTCTCTCCCCATCTCTCTCCCCTTCTCTCTCTCCATCTCTCTCTCCCATCTCTCTCTCCCCATCTCTGTCCCCATCTATCCCCCATCTCTCCCCCATCTCTCCCCCATCTCTTCCCATCTCTCCCCCTCTCTCTCTCCCCATCTCTCTCCCCCATCTCTCCCATCTCTCTCCCCATCTATCCCCCATCTCTCCCCCATCTCTCCCCATCTCTCCCCATCTCTCTCCCCATCTCTCTCTCCCCATCTCTCTCCCCATCTCTCTCTCACCATCTCTCTCTCTCCCATCTCTCTCCCCATCTCTCCCCCCATCTCCCTCTCCCCATCTCTCTCCCCCATCTCTCTCTACTCGTCTCTCCCCATCTCTCTCCCCCATCTCTCTCCCCATCTCTCTCCCCCATCTCTCTCCCCATCTCTCTCCCCAATCTCTCTCACCATCTCTCTCCCCATCTCTCTCCCCGTCTCTCTCCCCATCTCTCTCTCCATCTCTCTCTCCCATCTCTCTCTCCCCATCTCTGTCCCCATCTATCCCCCATCTCTCCCCCATCTCTCCCCCAACTCTCCCCATCTCTCCCCATCACTCCCCATCTCTCTCCCCATCTCTCTCCCCCATCTCTCTCCCCATCTCTCTCCCCATCTATCCCCCATCTCTCCCCATCTCTCTCCCCATCTCTCTCCCCATCTCTCTCCCCATCTCTCCCCCATCTCTCCCCATCTCTCTCCCCATCTCTCTCCCCATCTCTCTCTCCGCATCTCTCCTATCTCTCCCCATATCTCTCTCCCCATCTCTCTTTCCCCATCTCTCTCCCCATCTCACTCCCCATCTCTCTCCCCATCTCTCTCCCCATCTCTCTCACCATCTCTCCCCCATCTTTCCCCTATCTCTCCCACATCTCTCTCTCCCATCTCTCTCCCCATCTCTCCCAATCTCTCTCCCCCATCTCTCTCTCCCCATCTCTCCCCATCTCTCTCTCCCCATCTCTCTTTCCCCCTCTCTCTCCCCATCTCTCCCCATCTCTCCCCCATCTCTCTCCCCACCTCTCTCCCCATCTCTCCCCCATCTCTCTCCCCATCTCTCTCCCCATATCTCTCCCCATATCTCTCTCCCATCTCTCTTCCCCATCTCTCTTCCCCATCTCTCTTCCCCATCTCTCTCTCCCCATCTCTCTCTCCCCATCTCTCCCCATCTCTCTCCCCATCCCTCTCTCCCCATTTCTCTCTCCCCATCTCTCCCCATCTCTCTCCCCATCTCTCTCCGCATCTCTCTCCCCATCTCTCTCCCCATTTATCCCGCATCGCTCCCCATCTCTCCCCCATCTCTCCGCATCTCTCTCCCCATCTCTCCCCATCTCTCCCCCATCTCTCCCCCATCTCTCCCCATCTCTCTCCTTATCGCTCTCTCCCCATCACTCTCTCCATCTCTTTTCGCCATCTCTCTCTCCCGATCTCTCTCTCCCCATCTCTCCCCCATCTCTCTCCCCATCTCTCTCTCCCCATCTCTCCCCCATCTCTCTCCCCATCTCTCTCCCCATCTCTCTCCCCATCTCTCTCCCCATCTATCCCCCATCTCTCCCCATCTCTCCCCCATCTCTCTCCCCATCTCTCTCCCCATCTCTCTCCCCATCTTTCTCCCCTATCTCTCCCCATCTCTCTCTCCCCATCTCTCTCCCCCATCTCTCTCTCCCCATCCCCCCCATCTCTCCCCCATCTCTCTCCCCATCTCTCTCCCCATCTCTCTCTCCCCATCTCTCTCCCCATCTCTCTCCCCATCTCTCTCTCCCCATCTCTCCCCATCTCTCCCCCATCTCCCTCTCCCCATCTCTCTCCCCCATCTCGCTCCCTTTCTCTCTCCCGCATCTCTCTCTCCCTCATCTCTCTCCCCATCTCTCTCCCCCATCTCTCTCCCCATCTCTCCCCCATCTCTCTCCCTTCTCTCCCCCATCTCTCCCCCATCTCTCCCCCATCTCTCCCCCATCTCTCTCCCCATCTCTCTCTCCCCATCTCACCCCATCTCTCCCCATCTCTCTCCCCATCTCTTTCTATCTCTCTCCCTATCTCTCTCTCCCCATCTCTCCCCCATCTCTCTCCCCATCTCTCTCCCCCATTTCTCCCCATCTCTCCCCCATCTCCCTCTCCCCATCTCTGCCCACCCCTCTCTCCCCATCTCTCTCCCCATCTCTCTCTCCCCATCTCTCTCTCTCCCATCTCTCTCCCCATCTCTCTCCCCATCACTCTCTCCCCATCTCTCCCCCCATCTCCCTCTCCCCATCTCTCTCTCCCCATCTCTCTCCCCATCTCTCTCTCCTCATCTCTCCCCATCTCTCTCCCCCATCTCTCTCCCCATCTCTCTCTCCCATCTCTCTCTCCCAATCTCTCCCCCATCTCTCTCCCCATCTCTCTTCCCCATCTCTCTCCCCATCTCTCTCTCCTCATCTCTCCCCATCTCTCTCCCCCATCTCTCTCCCCATCTCTCTCTTCCATCTCTCTCTCCCCATCTCACCCCATCTCTCTCCCCATCTCTCTCCCCATCTCTCTCCCCATCTATCCCCATCTTTCCCCTGTCTCTCCCCCATCCCTCTCCCCCATCTCTCTCCCCATCTCTCCCCATCTCTCTCCCCCAACTCTCTCCCCATCTCTCTCCCCATATCTCTCTCCCATCTCTCTCTCCCCATCTCTCCCCATCTCTCCCCATCTCTCCCCATCTCTCCCCCCATCTCCCTCTCCCCATCTCTCCACATCTCTCTCTCCCCATCTCTCTCCCCATCTCTCTCTCCCCATCTCTCTCTCCCATCTCTCTCCCCATCTCTCTCCCCATCACTCTCTCCCCATCTCTCCCCGCATCTCCCTCTCCCCATCTCTCTCTCCCCATCTCTCTCCCCCATCTCTCTCCCCATCTCTTTCCCCATCTCTCTCTCCCCATCTCTCCCCCATCTCTCTCCCCATCTCTCTCCCCATCTCTCTCCCCATCTCTCTCTCCCCATCTCTCTCTCCCATCTCTCTCCCCATCTCTCTCCCCATCACTCTCTCCCCATCTCTCCCCCCATCTCCCTCTCCCCATCTCTCTCTCCCCATCTCTCTCCCCCATCTCTCTCTCCTCATCTCTCCCCATCTCTCTCCCCCATCTCTCTCCCCATCTCTCTCCCCATCTCTCTCTCCCCAATCTCTCTCCCCATCTCTCTCCCCATCTCTCTCCCCTTCTCTCTCTCCATCTCTCTCTCCCATCTCTCTCTCCCCATCTCTGTGTCCATCTATCCCCCATCTCTCCCCCATCTCTTTCCCAACTCTCCCCATCTCTCCCCCCTCTCTCTCCCCATCTCTCTCCCCCATCTCTCCCATCTCTCTCCCCATCTATCCCCCATCTCTCCCCCATCTCTCTCTACTCGTCTCTCCCCATCTCTCTCCCCCATCTCTCTCCCCATCTCTCTCCCCCATCTCTCTCCCCATCTCTCTCCCCAATCTCTCTCCCCATCTCTCTCCCCATCTCTCTCCCCGTCTCTCTCCCCATCTCTCTCTCCATCTCTCTCTCCCATCTCTCTCTCCCCATCTCTGTCCCCATCTATCCCCCATCTCTCCCCCATCTCTCCCCCAACTCTCCCCATCTCTCCCCATCACTCTCCATCTCTCTCCCCATCTCTCTCCCCCATCTCTCTCCCCATCTCTCTCCCCATCTATCCCCCATCTCTCCCCATCTCTCTCCCCATCTCTCTCCCCATCTCTCTCCCCATCTCTCCCCCATCTCTCCCCATCTCTCTCCCCATCTCTCTCCCCATCTCTCTCTCCCCATCTCTCCTATCTCTCCCCCGTCTCTCTCTCCCCATCTCTCTCTCCCCATCTCTCTCCCCATCTCACTCCCCATCTCTCTCCCCATCTCTCTCCCCATCTCTCTCACCATCTCTCCCCCATCTTTCCCCTATCTCTCCCACATCTCTCTCTCCCATCTCTCTCCCCATCTCTCCCAATCTCTCTCCCCCATCTCTCTCTCCCCATCTCTCCCCATCTCTCTCTCCCCATCTCTCTTTCCCCCTCTCTCTCCCCATCTCTCCCCATCTCTCCCCCATCTCTCTCCCCAACTCTCTCCCCATCTCTCCCCCATCTCTCTCCCCATCTCTCTCCCCATATCTCTCCCCATATCTCTCTCCCATCTCTCTTCCCCATCTCTCTTCCCCATCTCTCTTCCCCATCTCTCTCTCCCCATCTCTCTCTCCCCATCTCTCCCCATCTCTCTCCCCATCCCTCTCTCCCCATTTCTCTCTCCCCATCTCTCTCCCCATCTCTCTCCGCATCTCTCTCCCCATCTCTCTCCCCATTTATCCCGCATCGCTCCCCATCTCTCCCCCAACTCTCCGCATCTCTCTCCCCATCTCTCCCCATCTCTCCCCATCTCTCCCCCATCTCTCCCCCATCTCTCTCCTTATCGCTCTCTCCCCATCACTCTCTCCATCTCTTTTCGCCATCTCTCTCTCCCGATCTCTCTCTCCCCATCTCTCCCCCATCTCTCTCCCCATCTCTCTCTCCCCATCTCTCCCCCATCTCTCTCCCCATCTCTCTCCCCATCTCTCTCCCCATCTCTCTCCCCATCTATCCCCCATCTCTCCCCATCTCTCCCCCATCTCTCTCCCCATCTCTCTCCCCATCTCTCTCCCCATCTTTCTCCCCTATCTCTCCCCATCTCTCTCTCCCCATCTCTCTCCCCCATCTCTCTCTCCCCATCTCTCCCCCATCTCTCCCCCATCTCTCTCCCCATCTCTCTCTCCCCATCTCTCTCCCCATCTCTCTCCCCATCTCTCTCCCCATCTCTCTCTCCCCATCTCTCCCCCATCTCCCTCTCCCCATCTCTCTCCCCCATCTCGCTCCCTTTCTCTCTCCCGCATCTCTCTCTCCCTCATCTCTCTCCCCATCTCTCTCCCCCATCTCTCTCCCCATCTCTCCCCCATCTCTCTCCCTTCTCTCCCCCATCTCTCCCCCATCTCTCCCCCATCTCTCTCCCCATCTCTCTCTCCCCATCTCACCCCATCTCTCCCCATCTCTCTCCCCATCTCTTTCTATCTCTCTCCCTATCTCTCTCTCCCCATCTCTCCCCCATCTCTCTCCCCATCTCTCTCTCCCCATCTCTCTCTCCCCATCTTTCTCCCCAATCTCTCTCCCCATCTCTCTCCCTCATCTCTCCCCATCTTTCCCCTATCTCTCCCCATCTCTCTCCCCCATCTCTCTCTCCCCGTCTCTCCCCATCTCTCTCCCCCATCTCTCTCCCCATCTCTCTCTCCCCATCTCTCTCTCCCCATCTCCCTCTCCCTCCCCATCTCTCTCTTACTTTCTCTCCCTTTTCTCTCTCTTCTCCCTACTTTCTCTTCTGTCTCTCCCCTTCTCTACTTCCCCATCTCTCACTCACCATCTTGCAACTCCCACCCTTGCTCTCCTTTCTACCTCTGCCTGTTCACCCTGACTGTTCTGTCCGCCTCCCCTTCTCTCCCCTCCCCTTCTCTCTCCCTCTCTTCATCCCCTCTATTTATCCTCTGGCTCTCCCTCTCACGCCCTGTCTTCCCCCTCTCTCTCCCCGACTCTCCCTTACACTCCTCTTCCTTCTCTCCTGCTCACTCAAACTCCTTCTCTCTCTGTCCCATTGCCTCCCACTTGATTCCCTCTCCCCGTCTCTCTCCCCCACTCTCTTTCCCCTCGTCTCCCTCCCCATTTCTTTCTAACCACTCTTCATCCCATTTCAGCCTCTTTCCCCCTTCACTCTCCCTCTTCTGTTGCCCCCCTCCCCACTTACTCACTCCCCCTTCCCTCCTCTGTCAACCCCTTCTCTCTCAACCCTCTCACCCCTCTTTCTCACCCTTTACTCTCTCCCTTCTCTCGCCCACTTCTCTCTCAGCACCTTCTCTCTATCCCGTTCTCACTCACCCTTTTCTCTCACCTCTCTCTCTCTCACACACAGCCCTCTCCCTCTCACTCACTCTCTCAATCTCTCTCTCACTCCACCCTCTCTCTTTTGCCCCCTCTCTTCTCTCACACACACAACCCTTTCCCACTCAATCGCTCCCCGCTCTCTCAATTGTCTCTCTCCCTCTCATTCACCTCTCTCTCTCACTCACTAACCCTCTCTCTCTCTCACTCATGTCCCTCTCTCCCACTCACCTCTCCCTCACTCTCTCTCACTGTCTCTCACATGCCTCTCTCTCTGTCACTTGGCCCCTCTCTCTCTCAATCACTCCTGCTGTCATTCACTTCTCCTTCTCTCACTCACCTGTTTCTCGCTATATATATCTTTCTCCCTGCCTGCTCTCTCGCAGCCCTCTTCCTCTCACACAGCCCCTCTTTCTCACTCACTCACCCCTCTCTCTCTTTGCCCCACTCTCTCACACAGACAGCCCTCTCCCTCTCACTCACTTCTCTCTCTCACTCGCTCACCTCTCTCTCTCTCACATCACAATCTCACTCAATCCCCCCTCTCACTTACCTCTCTCTCACAGCCCTCTCCTTCCCACTTGCCCTTTTCTCTCTCTCACTGTCTCTCTTTCACTTGCCCCCTCTATCTCACATCCCAATTTCTCACAGCCTCTCTCTCCCACTCACTCACCCGCTCTCACTCTCTTACTGGGCTTTCTCTCTTTCTGTCTCTCACTGACTCACCCCCCAACTCACACTCTCTCTTTCTCATTTGCCACTCTCTCACTCTCTCTCACATGTCTCTCCTTCACAGCCCTCTCCCTCTCACTCGACCATCTCTCTCTCTGTCACCCCACTCTGTCTCTCACTTACCCCTCTCTCTCTCTCACAGCCCTCTCTATCTCAGTCGGCCCCCTTTCTCTCAGTCTCACTCGCACCCCCCTCACCCACTCACCCCTCAGACACTGCTCCCTCTATCTCTCAGTCAGCCCCTCTCTCACTCTCACTGCGCTCTCCCTCTCGCTCTCTATCAACCCCTCTCTCTCTCACTCCCCCTCTCACTCACCTCTCCTACTCTGTCACTCGCACCCCTCTCAGTCTGTCACTCACTCGCCCCTCTCTCACTCGCCCTCTCACTCTCACGTCCCAATCTCTCTCACTCCCCCATATCTCAAACCTCTCTCTCTCACTCACCTCACTCTCTCACTCTCTTTCTCTCTCACACACACAGCCCTTTCCCTCTCTCACTCTCTCCCTCTCCCTCACCTCGTCTCTCACAGCCACTCTCTCTGTTACTCATGCCCTCCCTCACTCACTCACCCTCTCTCTCACTCACTCACTCCACTCCACAGCCCTTTTCCTCTCACTTGCCCCTCTCTCTCTCTCACACTCCATGCTCTCTCACTTGCCTCTCTCTCTCACACACAGCCCTCTCCCTCTCACTCGACCCTCTCTCTCTCATGCCCCTCTCTCACACACCCAGCCCTCTCCCTCTCTCTCACCCTTCTCTCTCACAGCCCCTACTAACTCAGCCCCTCTCTCTCTCTCTCACTCGCTCCCCCTCTCTCTCTCTCTGTCAACCCTCTCTCTCACAGCCCTTTCCCTTTTATGCACCTCTCTCTCTTAATCCCCCTCTCTCACAGCCCTCTCCCTTTCACTCGACCCTCTCTATCTCTCAATCGTCCCTCTGATGCACCATCAATAACTCCATAAGACTGGAAGGAGGGTAAATACTGAAAGGCTTTTATTCGCGGTAAAATGTAACCTTCATGCTGAGTGTCTGCCCCTGGACTGAGAGAGGAGGAGCAATGGCGCAATCGCCTTTATTCAGAGATCTGTGGGAGGAGCCACAGGGGCAGTCAGCAGAGGGGCGCGTCCAGACAGGTAACCCAGTTACAACATATAAATATGGTTTACCACACCGTCTTTCTCTCTCATTTGCCTCTCTTTCTCTCACACACAGCCCTTTGCCTCCCTCACTGTCTCCCTCTCCCTCACCCCCTCTCTCTCATAGCCCCTCTGTCACTCATCCCCTCTCTCTCTCTCACTTAGCCCCTCTCTCTCTCACTTTCCCTCTCTCACTCATACCCCTCTTTCTCTCTCACAGCCCTCTCTCTCCCACTCACCCCTCTCTCTCTCTCTCACTCACTCACCCTTCAGTCACCGCTCCCTCTATCTCTCAGTCAGCCGCTCTCTCACTCTCACTGCCCTCTCCCTCTCACTCTCTATCAACCCCCTCTCTCTCACTGTCACACACTCAGCCCTCTCACTTGCCCCTCACTGTCAGTCACTCACCCCTCTCTCACTGTCTCACACTCTCACTCACTGCTCACTCTCACTCACCCCTATCTCTCTCTCACACACCTCTCTCACTCTTTTTCTCTCTCACACACACATAGCCGTTTCCCTCTCTCACTGTCTCCCTCTCCCTCACAGCCCCTCACTCTGTTACTTATCCCCTCACTCTCTCACTCAGCCCCTCTCTCTCATTCACCCCTGTCTCTCTGAATCACCTCTTTCCCTCTCTCTCACTCAGGCCCCCCCCCCTCTCTCTCTCTCTCTCTCTCTCTCTCTCTCTCTCTCTCTCTCTTTCACAGCCCTCTCCCTCCCACTCGGCCCTCTCTGTCATTCGCTCAGCCTCTCTCTCTCACCCCTCTCTCTCACTTGCCCCCCTCCCCCATTCACCCCCTTCTCTCTCTCATTCGCTCACCCTCTCACTCTCCACACTCTCTCCCACTCATCCCCCTCTCTCACACTCACCTCTTTCTCACTCACTCACCCCTCTCTCTCACATCCTCTCTCTTACATCCTAATATCTCTCATTCCCCTCTCACTCAGCCCCTTTCTCTCTCACTCACCCCTCTCATTCCCCCTCTCTATCACAACCCCTCTCTCTCACACCCCTTTCTCAGTTGCCTCTCTCTCTCTCTCACCGGCCCCCCCCCTCTCTCTCTCTCTCTCACTCAATTCCCCCTCTCTCTCTCTCACTCACTCACCCCCTTTCACTCACAGCCCCTCTCTGTTACTCATCCCCTCTGTCTCTCACTCACCCCTGTCTCTCTGAATTGCCTCTTTCCCTCTCTCTCACTCATGCCCCTCTCTCTCACAGCCCTCTCCCTCCCACTCAGCCCTCTCTCTCATTCACTCACCCTCTCTCACTCTCCACACTCTATCCCACTCATCCCCCTCTCTCACACTCACCTCTTTCTCACTCACTCACCCCTCTCTCTCATGTGCCCCCTCTCTCACGCCCTTTCTCTTACATCCTAATATTCCCCTCTCACTCAGCCCCTCTCTCTCATGTGTCCCTCTCACACCCTCTCTCTCAAGATCTAATATTTCTCATTCCCCTCTCTCACAGCCGCTCTCTCTCTCACACCCCCCTCTCATTCACATCTCTCACCCCTCATTCACCCCTATCTCTGTCTCCTTCTCACTTGCCCCATTCTCTCAATCACCTCTCTTTCATTCACTCACCCCCCCCCACTAGTCGCCTCTCTTTCACTTGCCCCTCTCTCTCTCTCACAGCCCTCTCCTTCTCATTTGCCCCTCTCTCTCATTCCCTCTCTCACTTGCCCCCTCCAGCTCATGTCTGAATCTCTCACAGTCTCCTTCTCACTCATCTGCCCCTCTCCCTCCCTTTCACTCACCCCCTCACTCATTCACCCTACTCTCTCTCTCACACATCACTCGCTCTCTCTCACTCAGTTACCCTCTCTCTCGACTCACCCCTTCTCTCACATCCTAATCTTTCATTCCCTCTCTTACAGCCCCTCTCTCTCACTCACTCACCCACCTCTCACTCTTACACACATCTCTTTCTCTCACTCACCCCCTTTCTCACGTCCCAATCTCTCTCATTCCCCCTCTCTCACACAGCACCCCCCTCTCTCTCTCACACTTTTTTTAATATTTAAAAAATGTTTATAACTTTGTTGAACAAACACATATCTACAAACAAGCATTGGCTATCAGTCCACAGTTCACTGCACCATGGTAGATACCTATATTAACAATACTGGAGTAGAAGAAAATAGGAGCAAGAGAAAGAAGAAACAAAGAGCACAAACCTACACATGATCTACTACTTTGCATTGCCCCTCAGTGTAGATTTACATCTATTTTAGATAAAATCACAGTCCTCAGTAAATCAACTCAGGTCCCACATTCTACCAGGCCCCTGTATGGGCCTTTCACTGTGCCAAGTACACAACAACAGAATTACATCTTTCCAAGTAAGAGTCCATTTTCAGTTGTAGACTTGCAGTGATACTTTCCATACAGTTCACTTCTTTCACTCTCTGTATCCATTGTTCCAAAGTGGGTGGGTGAGATTTAAGCCAGTTGGCTGTTATCATTTTGTGAGCAATCTTAACATGTATGGTTTATTCTTCTCTAATGCAGATTACGGGAGGTTGCCTAAAATTAAATGACTAGGTTCAAAGGGTATGCTTATATCTAAAATGCCCGATGCCGGTCCCCTAGGCCCGAGTCGACGTAGTAGTAGTACCATATCTAAAATCCTTCTTATTTCCTCAGTAACCTTGTACCAAAATTCCTTAATCTGGGACATCCCAGAACGTATGTGCAAAATCTCCCACTAGGCCACAGCCTCTCCAGCAAAGTCTGCTGTTTTTTTTTCTGCGTATAATGATATTACTAACAGGGTTTTAAAGTACCTCATCCTTTTTTTCCAAGCAAATTCCCTCCAGTTGGAACTATTCAAGCATTTATGCCATGACTCCCAAGACCTCTCCCACTCTTCCTCTTCTATTATGGTATTTGCCTCCAATTCCCACTTATGTTTGACATCTAATGTGTTATCCATTGTATCCAGGTGTATTTTTTTATATAGATAGGATACAATTTTCTGGGATTGCGACCTACCCATGATGATCTCTATCCAAAATTTTTCCAAGTTATTTGGCTGTATTTTAAGATTGTTCCATTATTTGAGTGATGTAAGGTAGTGTCTAATTTGGAAGAATCTATAAACGTCATTTGATACAAGGTCGGATTCAGTTTGGAGTTGGGAGAAAGATTTGAGCGCCTCACCATCAAACCTGGTCCACAAGAACCAGGCCTCTTTGCACCCACCTGTTAAAACCACAATCCAGTCTTGCTGGAATAAAATCTGAAATGAATGCAATTCTGGTTGCCCTTGATATATAGTCCTTGGAAGATCTAATTTTTACCTAATTCTATCCCATACTTTCAATGTATAGTTAACCCATTCATTCTGAGTCTCAACATTGTTCCACACGTTTGGATGTAAAAAGGGAAGAGCTGCTAAAGATAACTCACCAATTGAATTCTGCTCAATGTGAACCCATCTTGAATCCACGTCTTCTCTGATCCATGACACAATTGCTGTTAATTGGGCAGCCCAGTAATAGGTCCTTAAATGAAGTAAAGCTAAACCGCCCTGTTTTTTATCTGAGTATAACACTTTTAGTCTCACCCTGGGCCTCTTTTTCTGCCATATAAACCTACTGATGAGTCTATCCAATATTTTAAAAGTAGATATAGGAACTATCATGGGTAGAGCACTGAAAAGAAAAAGAGACCTGGGCAAAATATTCATCCTGATCACTTCTCCTCTACCTATCAGCGATAAAGGAAGCACCTCCCAATGTTCAAGCTCTCTCCTCACTTGGTTAATAAGTTTAACATAATTGGCTGCAAAGATTTGGGAGGGACTATGAGGTAAACTAACCCCCAAATATCTAAAGCCCTGTTTTGGCCAACGAAAAGTCACTTTATCATCCAGCTGACTTGGCCAGGTCCCTGTAATCATCATAACTTCAGATTTCACTTCGTTAACTTTGTATCCAGAGACCTCTCCATAGCTTCTCAAGCATTGCACAAGCAGGGGAACTGATGAAAGAGGGTTCTTTACAAAGAGAAGAATGTCATCTGCAAATAAAGCTATCTTGTGGGTTATACCTCCTTTATCTGTTATACCCTCAATTTGTTCATTTTGTCTTATTAACTTAGCCAGTGGTTCGATGCTTAAGGCAAATAATATCGGGGATAGGGGACTCCCCTGTCTGGTTCCCCTTTTGAGCCTGAAGAAATTGGAACAGTATCCGTTTACTCTAACCCTGAAAATTGGATCTCTATTCAGTATCTTCATCCAACTTCGAAATGTTGCATTAAAACCCATTTTTTCTAAGGTATAGTCTAAGTATATCCAATCCACCCTATCAAATGCCTTCTCGGCATCTCAGCTAAGAAGCATTGAAGGTTGGATGGATCTCTGTGCAAAGACGGGATATTTAAAGCTCTTCTAACATTATTTGCTCCCTGGTGGCCTGGAATAAATCCAGGGGGGGGTCATGTTCATTCAGAGCATAATTAAAAACTTTACATTAACTGGAGTAAGTTCTGTTGTGAGTATCTTATAGAACTCACCTAGAAATCCATCCGTGCCTGGAGATTTATTATTTTTCAATGTTTTAATAACATCTTTTATTTCTAGTTCTGAGATTGGTTGTGTCAGTGAAACAATCTCACTTTCTGAAAGTTTGTTTATACAGATGTCTCTAAAAATTTTGTCCAGCTTGCCTTTATTTTGTGATGGATCCGAAGAATCATACAGATCTTTATAGAAGGCCCTTTCTTACATCCCAGTCTCTCTCATTCCCCCTCTCTCTCACAGCCCCTCTCTCCCTCAGTCAGACGCTCTCTCTCACTCACTTCTCTCTCTCATTTGCCCCTTCTCTCTCTCTCTCAGACACACACAGTCCTCTCCCTCTCACTTACCCCTCTCTCACAGCCCTCTCCTTCTCACTCACCCTCTCTCTCATTCACCCCCTCCATCTCGTCCCAATCTCTCTCACAGCTCCTTTCTCACTCATCATCCTCTATCTCCCACTCTCTCACTTGTGTCTCTCTTACTCTCCCCTGTCTCTCTCTCTCTCTCTCTCACTCACCCTCTCTCTCTCTCTCTCTCTCATTTGTCCCTCTCTCCGTCGCCCATCCCTCTCTCACACATCCTTATCTCTCTCTCACTCCCACCTCTCTTGGCCACTCATCCTCTCTCTCATAGCACTCTCACTATCACTCACCCCTCTCTTTTTCAATCGCCTCTCTCCCTCACTTTCCCTCTCAAACTTACCCCTCTCTCAATCGCCCTCTCTCTCTCTCAGTTGCCCCCCTGTCTCTCACACACACACCCCTTGCTCAATCACCCTCCTCTCTCTCTCTCTCTCACTGACCTCTCCCTCTCACTTGCCCCTCTCTCATTCGCCTCTCTTTCACTCTCTCCCTATCTCTCTCCCTCTCACTCACCCTTCTTTCTCATTCGCCTCTCTCTCTTTCACACTGCCCTCTCCCTCTCACTTCCCCCTCCCTCTCTCTCACTCATCCCCTCTCTCTCTCACCTCTCCCTCACTCACTCACTCTCTCTCTCCCTCACCTACCCTCTCTCTCCCTCACTTACCCAGCTCTCTATCTCACACACCTCTCTCTCTCATTCCCCTCTCTCTCACTCACTTCCCTCTCTCATTGCCCCTTCTCTCTCCCTCTCTCCTCCCATTCACCCTTCTTTCTCATTCGCCTCTCTCTCTCTTTCACACAGCCCTCTCCTTCTCACTTCCCCCCACTTTCTCACTCACTCATCCCTCCCTCTCTCTCACTAACCTCTCTTTCTCATTTGCCCCTCTCTCTCTCTTTTTGTCTCTCACTAACTTGCCCCCTCCAGCTCACATCCGAATCTCTCTCTCAGTCCCTTTCTCACTCATCTGCCCCTCTCTCTTCCACTCGCTCACCCCCCCTCACTCTGTCATTCGGCTCTCTCTGTCTCTCTTTCTCTCACTCACCCCCTCTCTCAAACGCCCCTCCCTCTTTCTCCCACTCACTCCCTCATTCTCATATTCCAATCTCTCTCACTCCCACTATATCTCACAGTCCCTCTCTCTCTCTCACTCACCTATCTCACTCTCTCTCAAAGCCCTCCCCTCTCACTCATCCTCTTCTCTCAGTACCCTCTCACTCTCTCACACAGCCCTCTCCCATTCACGCCCCCTCCGTCTCTCTCACTAATCCCTCTCTCTCACTCAGTCACCCCCTATCTCTCTCAACTCACCCCCTCTCTCACATCCTAATCTCTCATTCCCCTCTCTCACAGCCCTTCTGTCTCTCTCACACACCCTCTCTCTCAGTAATCCCTTTCTCTCTCACACACCCTCTCTCTCTCTCTCACTAATCCCTCTTTCTCTCACTCAGTCACCCCTATCTCTCTCAACTCACCCCCTCTCTCACATCCTAATCTCTCATTCTCCTCTTTCACAGCCCTTCCCTCTCTCTCAGTAATCCCCTTCTCTCTCACTAATCCCTCTTTCTCTCACTCAGTCACCCCATCTCTCTCAACTCACCCCCCTCTCACATCCTAATCTCTCATTCCCCTCTTTCACAGCCCATCCCTCTCTCTCTCTCTCATTCACATGCCTATCTCTCTCATCCCCTTTCTCACATCCCAATCTCTCTCATTCCCCCTCTCTCACACAGCCCTCTCCCTCTCACTTCCCCTCCTTCTCTCTCTCACTTGCCCCATCTCACCAGTCCCCCACTCGCCTCTCTCACTCTCTCTCACCCCTCCCTCTTTCACAGCCCCTTTCTACATAGAAACATAGAAACAGAGAAACCTTACAGCACAATACAGGCCCTTCGGCCCACAAAGCTGTGCCGAACTTGTCCTTACCTTAGAACTACCTGGGCTTACCCATAGCCCTCTATTTTTCTAAGCTCCATGTACCTATTCAGGAGTCTCTTAAAAGACCCTATCGTTTCTACCTCCACCATCGCCACCAGCAGCCCATTCCACACGCTCACCACTCTCTGTGTAAAAAACTTACCCCGACATCTCCTCTGTACCTTTCTCTCTCACTCATCCCTCTCTCTCATTCTCTCCCTCACTCACCCCCTTTCACTCACGTCCCAATCTCTATCACTCCCCTCTATCTCACGACACTTTTTCCCTCACTCACTCCTCTCTCTCACTCACTCCTCTCTCCCTCACTCATCCCCTCTCTCACTCATCCCTCTCTCTCACATCCCAATCTCTCTCACTCAGCCCCTCTGTACCCTCTCGCTTCACACTCACCCCCTCTCTCTCTCACTCACTCCTTTCTCTTATGTCCCAATACCTCTCACTCTCCCTCTCTCTCCCTCAGCCCCTCTCTTTCTCACTCGCCCGTCTCTCTCTCTCACACAGCCCTCTTACTCTCACGCACCCCTCTCTCTCTCAATCCCCCACTCACTCTCTCACACTCACCCCTTTCTCTCGTTCTCTCTCTCTCTCTTTCTCACTCACTCCCTCACTCATATCCCAATCTCACTCATGCTTCTCTCTAATTTGCCCCCCTCTCCCTCTCACTCACCCCCTCTACCTCTGCTGTATCTTTCTTTCTCTGTCCCCCTTCTCTCTCTTTCTCTCTACTTTCTCTCCTCTCTTCCCTATCTTCCTCTCCCCTGTTTTCTCACTCTCCCTATACACTCCCATCTCCCGCTGTTGCTGAGACTACCCCTCCACGTTCTCCCCTTCCCCCGACACACCCCCTCCCCACCCCACCCTGCCTCAGGAATTCTTGGCAGCGAGTTCTTTCAGCATGAAAACTGCTGTGTGTTTTATAAAACCACATGTAACTGCTGCTGTGCAGTTGAACGTTTGGATGAAATACTCGAGGAAATTGCAAATAGGATAATTGAATTTCCTTGTCACGATCTATAACCGTCCGTATCTGACAAACCCGTGAGTAATATGTTCACAGAGCAGTCAGCACCCTGACATTCTGTCACGAGGATGCGTCAGAAGCACGAGTCCACTCGGTCCCACCTGCGCGAGGTGCCTCATTCGCTGCGAGGGAATGGCAGGACGTTCAGCCCGCCGAGTAATTCATGGAACCTCAGCTCCCTTTCTGCCGCCTTGTCATCGTGGCCAAGCGCGCAGTGAAGCTGTGGCTAGCATGTTCTCAGAGAGACGTCATGAAGCTGAAAAGGGTTCAGAGATAGTGATCGTGGACCACTCAGAAATCCGAAGGCGGGGGCAGGGGGAAGAACGTTGCTCAAAGGACGATCTTTGAAAAGGGCTTCAGGTACTGCTCCTCCAAAGTCATTGTCCCCCCCAATACCATCTCCCCACATTTCATACCCCCTACACCATCTACTCCCCCATACTGACACCATCACACCTACCTCCCCCACCCCTGGCCTTGTAGACCGGAACGACAGGTAGGAAGCTACAATTTCTGGTAACTGAGGCCATCACTTTGCTGATGACACCACTGCCGATGGCAGACTCCTAGGTGGTGATGAGGAGGCGTACAGGAGCGAGTTAAATCAGCTGGTTGAGTGGTGTCGCAACATCAACCTTGCACTCAATGTCGGTAAGACCAAGGAGTTGATTGTGGACTTCAGGAAGGGGAAGACAAGGGAACAAGGTTCAAAGCTGAAAGTAAATTTTATTATCAGAGTACATCCCACACACAACCCCAAGGTTCACACCAATCCTCATCGAGGTGTCAGCAGTGAAAAGGGTGGGCAGCTCCACGTTCCTGGGTGGCAACATCTCAGGTGATCTTTCCTGTGCCCAACATATTGATGCATTTATGAAGAAGGCTGTGCTGTAATTTTATAAGGAGTTTGAGGAGATCTGGCATGTCACCAAAGACTATAGCAAATTTCCACAGATAGAAACATAGAAAATAGCTGCAAGAGTAGGCCATTCAGCCCTTCGAGCCTGCACCGCCATTCAGTATGATCATGGTTTATCATCCAACTCAGAACCCTGTACCTGCCTTCTCTCCATACCCCCTGATCCCTTTAGCCACAAGGGCCATATCTAACTCCCTCTTAAATATAGCCAATGAACTGGCCTCAACTGTTTCCTGTGGCAGAGAATTCCACAGATTCACCACTCTCTGTGTGAAGAAGTTTTTCCTCATCTCGGTCCTAAAAGGCTTCCCCTCTATCCTCAAACTGTGACCCCTCATTCTGGACTTCCCCAACATCGGGAACAATCTTCCTACATCTAGCCTGTCCAATCCCTTTAGAATTTTATACGTTTCAATAAGATCCCCCCTCAATCTTCTAAATTCCAGTGAGTATAAGCCTAGTCGATCCAGTCTTTCATCATATGAAAGCCCTGCCATCCCAGGAATCAATCTGGTGAACCTTCTTTGTACTCCCTCTGTGGCAAGAATGTCTTTCCTCAGATTAACGGACCAAAACTGCACACAATACTCCAGGTGTGGTCTCACCAAGGCCTTGTACAACTGCAGTAGTACCTCCCTGCTCCTGTACTCAAATCCTCTTGCTATAAATGTCAGCATACCATTCGCCTTTTTCACCACCTGCTGTACCTGCATGCCCACTTTCAATGACTGGTTTATAATGACACCCAGGTCTCGTTGCACCTCCCCTTTTCCTAATCGGCTACCATTAAGATAATAATCTGTTTTCCTGTTCTTGCCACCAAAGTGGATAACCTCACATTTGTCCACATTTGTCCACATTAAATTGCATCTGCCATGAATTTGCCCACTCACCTAACCTATCCAAATCACCCTGCATACTGTTAGCATCTTCCTTGCAGCTAACACTGCCGCCCAGCTTCGTGTCATCCACAAACTTGCACATTTAATTCCCTGGTCTAAGTCATTAATATATATTGTAAACAACTGGGGTCCCAGCACTGAGCCTTGCGGTACCCCACTCGTCACTGCCTGCCATTCTGTTAAAATCCCATTTATTCCCACTCTTTGCTTCCTGTCTGCCAACCAATTCTCTATCCACATCAATACCTTACCCCCAATACCATGTGCTTTAAGTTTGCACACTAATCTCCTGTGTGGGACCTTGTCAAAAGCCTTTTGAAAATCCAAATATACCACATCCACTGGTTCTCTCCTATCCACTCTACTAGTTACATCCTCAAAAAATTCTATGAGATTCGTCAGACGTGATTTTCCTTTCACAAATCCATGCTGACTTTGTCCGATGATTTCACCGCTTTCCAAATGTGCTGTTATCACATCTTTGATAACGGACTCTAGCATTTTCCCCACCACCGATGTCAGGTACCGTGGGGAGCATTCTAACTGGTTGCATCACTGTCTGGAATGGAGGGGCCAATGCACCGGATCGGAAAATGTTGCGGAGGGGTTGTAAACTCAAGCAGCCCCATCGTGGGCACTCGCCTCCCCATCATCGAGGACATATTCAAAAGGCAATGCCTCAAGAAGGAGTCATCCTTATTAAGGACCCTCACTACCCAGGGCATGCCCTCTTCCCATTACTACCATCAACAGGAGGCACAGGAGCCTGAAATTCCTCACTCCATGTTTTAGAAACAGCTTCTTCCCCTCTGCCATCAGATTTTTGAATGGTCAATGAACCTATGCTCTTTTTCATTACTTATTAATACTTCATACATATTTCTTGTTGTAATTTATAGAATATTTTATGTACTACACTGTACTGCTGCCGCAGGACCACAGATGTCATGATCTATGTCAGAGATAATGAACCTGATTCTGATTCTGAGGTGGTCCTGTTCCAGCCGGCACAGCTTCCGGAATGTTCCTGGTCTGGGTGCTGTACCGTAACTAGTCCTATGTTACTCCCTGCACAGCACCTGACGTGGACCCTCCTTGCAGCTGCCACCCTCACCTCCTTCGGCTCCTCCATGCCGTACGGCTACAACCTGGCAGTGGTGAACTCCCCGACCCAGGTAAGGTGCCAGGTCAGTCCCGGCTACACAATCCCCCTGAGCTCTTACTCCCAGCTGTCACTCACACCGGTATGATCACTCCCTCTCAGCTACAATGACATTCCCTATAAGGGAAGATGGCAGAAAACAGGGAATTACAGGCCAGTTACCTTACACCCAGGATCAAGATAGTGTTAAGATGATATCCAGGGTTAATAAGAACATAAGAAATAGGAGCAGGAGTAGGCCATCCGGCCCATCGAGCCTGCCCCACCATTCAATAAGATCATGGTTGATCTGTCTGTAAACTCAGCTCCAGCTACCTGCCTTTTCCCCATAACCCTTAATTCCCTTACTATATAAAAACCTATCTAACTGTTTCTTAGATACATTTAGCCTCAACTGCTTCCCTGGGCAGAGAATTCCACAGATTCACCACCCTCTGGGAAAGACAGTTTCTCCTCATCTCCGTCCTAAATCTTCTCCTCTGAATCTTGAGACAATGTCCCCTAGTTCTAGTCTCACCTGCCAATGGAAACAACTTTCCTACTTCTATCTTATCTGTCCCTTTCAAAATTTTGTATGTTTCTATAAGATCCCCTCTCATTCTTCTGAACTCCAGAGTGTATAGTCCCAGACAACTCAATCTCTCCTCTTAACCCCTTCATCCCTGGAATCAACGTAGTGAACCTCCTGTGCACTGCCTCCAAAGCCAGTATATCCTTCCTCAAGAAAGGAGACTAGAACTGCACACAGTACTCTAGGTGCGGCCTCACCAGTACCCTGTATAGTTGTAGCATGACCTCCCTGCTCTTGAATTCAATCCCTCTAGCAATGAAGGCCAACGTTCCGCTTGCCTTCTTAATAACCTGCTGTACCTGCAAGCCAACTTTTTGTGATTCATGAACAAGCACTCCCACGTCCCTCTGCACAACAGCAAGCTGCAATCTTTCACCATTTAGATAATAATCTGATGCAGATTGGGAGACCGTTTCACCGAGCATCTACACTCCGTCCACCAGAACAAGCGGGATCTCCCAGTGGCCACCTATTTTAATTCCACTTCCCATTCTCATTCCAATATGTCCATCCATGGTCTCCTCCACACGTGATGAGGTCACACTTAGCTTGGAGGAACAACACCTTGTATTCTGTTTGGGTAGCCTCCAACCTGATTGCATGAACATCGTTTCTCTAACTTTTTGTAATGCCCCAACCCCATCTCTTTCACCATCTCCCATCCTCTTTTCCCTCTCTCACCTCATCTCCTTGCCCACCCATCACCTCCCTCTGGTGCTCTGCCCCCCTTTCCTTTCTTCCATGGCCTTCTGTCTCTTTCAGCAATCTACTTCCCAGCTCTTTACTTCATTCCTCCCCCTCCAGGTTTCACCTATCACCCTGTGATTCTCTCTCTCCCCACCCCCCCCCCAGCTTTTAAATTTACTCCTCAGCCTTTTTTCTCCAGTCCTGCTGAAGGGTTTCGGCCCCAGACATCAACAGTACTCTCTTCCTAGATGCTGCCTGGCCCGTGGAGTTCCTCCAGCATTTTGTGTGTGTTGCACAGTGTTGCTCTATGAGATGGGGATTAGGGTTGTGCTGGTTCATTGAAGATGAAGTGAAGTAGCTGTTCCTGTGCCTGGTGGTGTGGATCTCCTTCTCTTCCCACAGATGCTGTCTGACCTAGTGTGTATTTTCCAACATTCTCTGTTTTTATTGGTAACAGAACACTATCATTAATTGGGAAAAGTGAATACAAAATTCGGAAGGTAATGCATCAGTTACTTGGAGCATGATGAGAACACATCTGGAGTTTAAAAAGAGGGTGCTAATATGTGAGAAGTAGTTTAGAGAGAGGTTACTAATAACTTAGGATGGGTGAGTTATCTTACCAAAGGTTTATAGCCTTGTATCTTCTGGTATTCTGAAGAGTGAGATGGAATGACTGAAACATAAGATCTTGAGTGGTTTAGATAGGGAAAATATTTCCTTATAGGAGAAGGTAGGAGGTTGAGAGGGAAGATAAAAATGCCACGATCAGACTCGATGGGCTGAATGGCCTAATTCAGTTTCTTTGCCTTATGGTCGAGCTCTGCCGTTCGCCATTTCCCAGCACCCTCTGCCTCTCCCGTCTGATTACTCACGTTGCATTGTGTATCTGCAGTACATCAAAGCTTTCTACAATGACACCATCCTGGAGCGTTACAACATGACCATGAGCGCCGACAACCTGGTGCTGCTCTACTCGGCCACGGTCTCCGTCTTCGCTGTGGGTGGGATGTTCGGTGCTTTCGTCGTCGGTCTACTGGTCTCCAAGCTGGGTCAGTAAGTATCCGGGCCACCACCTGATGCTTCACACCCAGATTCCGATCACATACAGCGGGGTGCAGTGGAACTCCCTGCTCGCATGGCAATTAGTGCACAAACACGTCAAGTGTAAAACACCAGAATGGTCCAAACAACGCCACTGCCAGCAGAATGCCCGAGTGTCTCTAATGACCAGAATGGCGGGTATGAGGCCACCGGTGCCTCCACCTCTATCCCAACACATCCTATAAGACCATAAGACAAACGAGCAGAAATAGCCTATTCGGCCCATCGAGCCTGCGCCACCATTCGATCATCATTATCAGCATCATTACGTGCCTTGTTGAATGCATGATGTGAGTGATCATGGTCTTGACCATGATTGTTCTTGGCAAATTTTTCTACAGAAGTGGTTTGCCGTTGCCTTCTTCTGGGCAGTGTCTCGTAAAGGCCCCAGCCAATATCAATGCTCTTCGGAGATTGCCTGCCTGGCGTCAGTGGTGGCATAACGGGAGCTTGGTGATCTGCACCGGCTGCTCTTATGACCATCCACCAGCTGCTCCCACGTGACCCTGATCGGCGGGGGGGGGGGGCTCCCACGTGACCCTGATCGGGGGTGGGGGGGGGCTATGCAGGCGCTACTCCTTGCCCAAGGGGGACCTGCAGGCTAGGAGTGGCAAGGGGCGCCTTACACCCCCATCGAGAGAGACATATCTCCATCCTGCCACCTTCCGGCCATGGCTGATTCAATCCCATTCTCCTGCCTTCTCCCCGTAACCTTTGACGCCCTGACTAATCAAGAGCCTACCAACCTCTGCTTTAAATACCCTGGATGACATGGGCTCCACAGCCACAGACTCACCAGCCTCTGACTAAAGAAATTCCTCCTCTTCTCCATTCTAAAGGGACACCCCTCTATTCCAAGGCTGTGCCCTCTGGTTCGAGGCTCTCCAACTAATGGAAGCATCCACTCCGTGACCACCCTGTCCAGGCTCTATCCTCACCGCTCCTTTAGGCTGCTCGCTTTCAGCAAACAAGCTCTGAATCCAAGTTATACCTCTCACACACCTGAAGCCTTCGAACTCACTCCCTGAATCTTCATTCCTCTCTTCTTTGAGGACTTGAAGCCTCCTACATTGATGGAATTGGGACACCTGGTACTGTATCCCTTCAGGAGACTGAGGGCAGATCTCCCTAACGTGCACTACACCTCTATTTTCCACTTACCCCTCTATTTTCCACCTACCTCACTATTTTGCTCTACTAATTTCATATTTCCTGTTCCTCACCTGGTCTCCACACACCAGCTGTGTGGTGAAAAAGGCATAACAGAGCCTCTTTCACCTCAGACGGTTGAGGAAGTTTGGCATGGGTTCCCAAATCAATAGACAATAGACAATAGGTGCAGGAGTAGGCCATT
The DNA here is from genome assembly GCF_963921235.1 of Mobula hypostoma. NCBI lineage: Eukaryota > Metazoa > Chordata > Chondrichthyes > Myliobatiformes > Myliobatidae > Mobula > Mobula hypostoma. The sequence continues at coordinate 16,341,564 of NC_086115.1, read as the reverse complement.
CGGCCCTTTGAGCCAGCACCGCCATTCACTGTGATCATGGCTGATCATCCACAATCAGTAACTCGTTCCTGCCTTCTCTCCATATCCCTTGACTCCACAATCATTAAGAGCTCTATCTAACTCTTGCTTGAAAGCATCCAGAGAATTGGCCTCCACTGCCTTCTGAGGCAGAGCATTCCACAGATCCACAACTCTCTGTGTGAAAAAATTTTTCCTCAACTCCATTCTAAATGGCCTACCCCTTATTCTCAAATTGTGGCCTCTGGTTCTGGACTCCCCCAACATCGGGAACATGTTTCCTGCCTCTAGCGTGTCGAATCCTAAGGACTTTCTACAGGGGCACAATTGAGAGCATCCTGACTGGCTGCATCACTGCCTGGTATGGGAACTGTACTCCCCTCAATCGCAGGACTCTGCAGAGAGTGGTGCGGACAGCCCAGCGCATCTGTAGTTGTGAACTTCCCATGATTCAGGACATTTACAAAGACAGGTGTGAGAGAAGGACCTGAAGGATTATTGGGGACCCGAGTCACCCCAACCACTATCTATTCCAGCTGCTACCATCCGGGAATCGGTACCGCAGCATAAAAGCCAGGACCAACAGGCTCTGGGACAGCTTCTTCCACCAGGCTGATCAACTCACGCTGATTTGAGTGTATTTCTATGTTACATTGACTGTTCTATTTATTATAAATTATTATAAATTACTAGGATTGCACATTTAGACGGAGACACAACGTAAAGATTTTTACTCATGTATGTGAAGGATGTAAGAAATAAAGTCAATTCAATGCAATTCTATTGTAATTTACAGTAATTTTTATGGATTGCACTGCACGGCTGCCACAAAGCACCAATTTCATGACATATGCCAGTGGTATTAAAACTGGTTCTGATTCTGACTAACTCCTGCTTCCCGCTCGGAGCTTTGACCATGCCTTCTGCTCACGGACAGGAAGGGCACGCTGATGTACAGCACAGTCCTGGTGTTCCTGGCCGGGCTGCTGATGGGGTTCAGCAGGCTGCTGCACTCTCCGGAAATGGTGATCCTGGGGCGCTTCGTGACCGGGATCCACTCAGGTAACCGGGCAGTGCGCCATCCGTCCACGCTCACAGGGGGAATCATCCCCACCCCCTTGCAAAGGAGGAGGGAGTGTGAGGGAAAGGGGGGAGGGAGAGAAAGAGAGAAGGGTGAGAGGGGAGAGAGATATGGGAAGAAGACTAACAGGGAGCAAGAAGCGGACAGGAAGGGAGACAGCGAGGGCACGGAGGGAGGGAAGAGAGCAGTAAAGACAAGGCAGAGAGATGAGGGAAGATGAGAGATGAGGGATGATAATGATGACGAGAATGTATCAGAGGATAAAATTAAAGGGAGGTGGAGAGATGCACACGTTGAAGGGTAGGAGACATAACGGGGTTCAGGTGATCCTAGAGGGATGGAAGGAGGGAGGCAGGTGAAGGGTAAGGGGCTTACACAGTGGATGAAGGGGAGACACAGAAGGAGGAGGCAGACACGGTGGGACAGGAAATTATAAACACAAGAGATCCTGCAGATGCTGGAAATCCAGAGCAAGGCACAAAAATGCTGGAGGAACTCAGCAGGTCAGGCAGCATCAGTGGAGTGGAATAAACGGTCAACGATTCAGGCCGAGACCCTTCATCAAGTCTGGTGAAGGATCTTGGCCTGGAAAGTCGGCTGTTTATTCCTTTCCACTGATGCTGCCTGACTCGGTGTGTCCCACCAGCATTTCGTGCGTGCGACAGGCTAGAACAGCGCCCTGCCGGAACCTGACGCCTCTCTCTGTCTGCAGGTATCTCACTCAGCGTTGTACCAATGTACTTAGGAGAAATTGCCCCTAAAAACCTGCGGGGGCTCCTGGGCTTAATCCCCACCATCTTCATCTGCCTGGGCATTTTTGCTGCCCAGATTCTGGGTCTGCGGGAAGTGATGGGAGAGGTAAGCAATCGGCTCTCTCGCCCCGTAGTCAGAGTTCTTCAGTGTCCCGAATCCAGAAAATCCGCGGACTGCTGGAGCAGGGCCGGGCCCGGGGCAGTTCAGACCCCTGATAATCCTCTGTAAAGGGCTCCTAAAGAGCTGGGCACCCTGCAGAGAGCGACTCATCGCTTGACATCCCACTGTCCCGGAGAACAGGTGTGTGATGGAGCACTCCCAACTAGCCTGGGTGAGTGTGGCCAAGGACTGTCAGGAAGGTCGACACCATCGGGACAATGTAATGGTTCAATCAGCACCTCATCCACCCCACCCTCCCAAATACTTACCCCCCCCCCCCCACCCCGGCACCGCCAGAGGCTGCTGTACCCACCATCTCCGCAGCGCAGTTACTCACCCAGGCTCCGCCAACAGCCTCTCCCAAACCCACCAGCTCTACTGCCGGGAAAGGCAGGAGCAGGGTCACCATTCCCACAGGTTCCCTCCCCATCTCACCAGCCTGATTTGGGATTACCGTACATCTCCTTTGGAAATGGGTCTAAACCCCAGAACCCACTCCACAACAGCTCTGTGGGAGCAGCATCGCCAAGCCTCAAGCCTGGTCGGGGGTCTGCAGTAAGTTCCGGTCTTGCTGCCAGAGCCCAGATCCCGAAAATGCGTCGGTGAGATAATCTGAGCCCGGCCAAAGGTACGTATTTGTACGCAGTCACATCCAGAGTACAGTGAGTGGGTAGGATTCGGTCACTGCAAAGTGCAAATCCCAGTCCCGGGTGCCATCGGTAGCGCAGAGCATTGTACCGTGCGGCTCAGGAACCCACTCCCACTCCGGCTGAACTTGTCTAACGTGCGGTTCAGTGGCTGGGTCTTAGTTCCAGAAGCTCCCGGAAGGATTTGCTCCATTAATGGTGCTATACAAGTGCAAGGTATTGTTGAGCTACAGCAGCGGGTAGCGTGCTGCACACTTCCAAGATCCGCTAATGAGCCAGTCGCTTCCCAAGCTCACTGCGCGGCCCCTTTACGCCCAGCCTCCCCCACCCTCCGGCACTGTTTCCCCAGCGGCTCACCCACACGTTCCCTCCTTATCTCAGCTGGCCTCTGCAGGAATTTCCTTCAATATTCCCTTTAATCATTTTCCTCCTCTCATTTTTTCACCTGCCATTTGTATTACCTCTTTAGTTTCCTTTTTATTCCTTCGCTTTCATTTTTCCTCTTTCTATTTTCTCTTTGTATTATTTAATCTTTCTATCCACTCTCTCTTTCTCTCACTCTTCCCCTTTCCCAACCTTTCTCCCTCTTTCCCCAGTTTCTCTCCATCCCCCTCCCCAACTCTCTTAGAATCTTTCTCGTAACCTTTATGATTCTTCATTTAAATTTGAACAGATTTGGGGACCTTTTATTCGATATTTTCATTTAATGTAATATTTACCCTTCTTGTTTTTTCTTCACTGTTTTAATGGAGGTCGGGATTGAGGACGTGATTTTAAGTTTAACTCTGTTTGGTTTCAAGTTAGCCCATTGCTTTGCTTTGCTTTTAGTTAGTTGCACGGTGGGTTTTTTTTGGGGGGGTTTTTTTTTCTTTTTTTTCCATTGATATATATAAAATCTAGTATACTATTATGTTATCTTGGTTTCTTATGCTTAAATTACATTGTTTGTAGTATTTTCTTTTTGGTATTGTTATCTTTTGGAATTTTATTATACTTTAACATTGTATTAATGTTTATATGGCTTACCTTTTTTGTATACTTACTCAATAAAAAGATTTAAAAAGAAAGAAAAAAGAAAAGAAAGAAAGAATCTTTCTCACACATATTCTCCTATTGTTCTCCCCTGTCCCTCCTCTCTCTCTTTCTTAACCATTCTCTCTCTCTTTCTCTCCCTTTCTCACTCTTTCCCTCCCTCTCTCACTCTTTCCCTCCCTCTCTCACTCTTTCCCTCCCTCTCTCACTCTAATCAAAAGAAAAGCACAGAGAGCCCTGGAATAAACAAGTGTACCTCACTTTACTTTTAATGAGCTGAGCACCTATGACCTGTGCCATTCACGTACTTTTACATATAACCCGGAATGAGTTATTTAAACAAACCAGAATGCTTAATCGAACAATATATTTTCAATAAAATACTACTGAAATATTAAGTACATAACACTCCTCCCAGTTTAGCTATAAACTCCAACTCAATATAGAATGCATCTCAACTATATACACAGTATACTATATAATACAACTACTATATACAGGCATCCACAGCTCAGTAAATTTTAAATTGTCCCATTCAGGCCTACAGATTTAATCACTGTGGAGGATTTATTACTCTTGTGGGATAATGTCTTTCCTGACAAGGGGGATCACTGTGCTTGACAGGTGAGACTTGTAGCTGCGAAACAACTACATGTTCTCCTGCCTCCTCCGTGCTGGTTGTAGGAGTTGACTCTGGGACTGCAGGAAGTGGCTCTGACAGCTACCAACATATTTCTCCTCTAAAAATGGACTCTGCTCCTCCAGCTGATTCATGTGGAGTCTCCAGATGATATCAGATGCAATTTCCACTGTATAGCAGAGTGGTCCAGTAATGCTCTTAATGTGTCCGAGTGCCCACTTTTGATCATACCTGCAGTCCCTCGCCAAGACTATTTTACCAGGAGTGAAACATCAAACCTCCTCGTTGGAGGAGCTCTCAATTTGCCTCAGCTGTTTGTCCTGCACCCTCCTTCTGACACTGGGTTTTTGGAGGATCCAAGCGTGAATGCAGTGGACAACCCAGGAACAGTGTAGCTGGTGAGTAGTTGGTTGTGGGGGGTGCTGCACTGTGATATGCAAGGAAGAAATTGGTGATTCCGTGTCAGTGTAGTGTGTTCTGACATTGCTCACAGTGCATTCCTTAGGCTCTGGACCTACCTTTCCACCAGCCATTTGTAGGAATGACTGAAACTGTTCTACAACAAACTGGTCCAGTGTCACTAAGTCTTTGAGAAGAGGCTTCTCAACACATCAGCAGAATGCAAGGCAGTAGTGGAGGCTATTGGGAACACTTCTGGCCACTTTGTAGCTGCATCTACTGCTACCAAGAAATTTGTGCCCAGGAGTGGTCCAGCAAAATCCACATGAATCCTCTGCCAGGGCAATGCTGGCCGTTCCCAGAGATGAAGAGACACCACTCTTGGCATCTTCTGTATGTGCTGGCATCCCAACCAGTGCATGGCAGACCACCGGACAAAGCTTTGAGCCAACGCTTTCATCTTGGCCATGCCTAGATGACCAGCATGTAGCTCCTCCAATACTTTAGGCCTCAGCTTTGTTTGGACAACAACTCTGAATCCCCACTTAAGGCAACCCCTGGCACTGGTATAAATGGGGTAACTGGAATTTCTGCTGCACGTTTTGGGTAGCCATGTAGACCTGAGACCAGGCTTTTCCGGTTTTCCTTTGGATCATCTGCTGTAATACTGAGATTCTGGATTTGCATTAGGAAGAATACACCAAGAGAAGTGTTCTTTTTTGTAAATTTTTTTAGATATTTCCTTTTCCAAGGGTAAATGGAACAATCCATCAGCATTTCCATGATTAGTCGTCTTTGTGAATTCGATCTTGTAAATGTGTCCTTCAAGAAAGAGAGCCCCTCTCTGCATTTGTGTTGCTGCTGTTCATGGAACACCTTTCTGTGAATTGAAAATGGACACCAGCGGATGATAATCAGTAAAAAGGGTAAACTCTGTCTCCCCTAGAAACATAGAAAACCTACAGCACTATACAGGCCCTTCAGCCCACAAAGCTGTGCCAAACATGTCCTTACCTCAGAAATTACCTAGAGTTATCTATAGCCCTCTATTTTTCTAAGCTCCATGTACCTATCCAGGAGTCTCCTAAAAGACCCTATCATATCCACCTCCACAACCGTCGCCGGCAGCCCATTCCACGTACTCACCACTCTGCGTATAAAACTTACCCCTGACATCTCCTCTGTACCTACTTCCAAACACCTTAAACCTGTGCCCTCACGTGCTAGCCATTTCAGCCCTGGGAAAAAAGCCTTTGACTATCCACACAATCAATGCCTGTCATCATCTTATACACCTCTATCAGGTCACCTGTCATTCTCCACCACTCCAAAGAGAAAAGGCTGAGTTCACTCAACCTATTCTCATAAGGCATGCTCCCCAATCCAGGCAGCATCCTTGTAAATCTCCTCTGCACCCTTTCTATGGTTTCCACATCCTTCCTGTAGTGAGGCGATCAGAACTGAGCACAGTACTCCAAATGGGGTCTGGCCAGGGTCCTATATAGCTGCAATATTACTTCTCAGCTCCTAAACTCAGTCCCATGATTGATGAAGGCCAATGCACCGTACGCTTTCTTAACCACAGAGTCAACCTTTGCAGCAGCTTTGAGTGTCCTATGGTCTTGGACCCCAAGATCCCTCTGATCCTCCACACTGCCAAGAGTCTTACCATTAATACTATATTCTACCATCATATTTGACCTACCAAAATGAACCACCTCACACTTACCTGGGTTGAACTCCATCTGCCACTTCTCAGCCCAGTTTTGCTTCCTATCAATGTCCCGCTGTAACCTCTGACAGCCCTCCACAGTATCCACAACACCCCCAACCTTTGTGTCATCAGCAAATTTACTAACCCATCCCTCCACTTCCTCATTCAGGTCATTTATAAAAACTACGAAGAGTAGGGGTCCCAGAACCAATCCCTGAGGCACACCACTGGTCACCGACCTCCATGACCTGTCTGCAACCACTCTTTGCCTTTTGTGGGCAAGCCAGTTCTGAATCCACAAAGCAAGGTCCCCTTAGATCCCATGCCTCCTTACTTTCTCAATAAGCCTTGCATGTGGTACCTTGTCAAATACCTTGCTGAAATCCATATACACTACATCTACTGCTCTACCTTCATCAATGTGTTTAGTCACATCCTCAAAAAATTCAGTCATGCTCGTAAGGCACGACCTGCCTTTGACAAAGCCATGCTGACTATTCCTTATCATATTATGCCTCTCCAAATGTTCATAAATCCTGCCTCTCAGGATCTTTTCCATCAACTTACTAACCACTGAAGTAAGACTCACTAGTCTATAATTTCCTGGGCTATCTCTACTCCCTTTCTTGAATAAGGGAACAACATCCGCAACCCTCCAGTTCTCTGGAACCTCTCCCGTCCCCAGTGATGATGCAAAGATCATTGCCAGAGGCTCAGAAATTTCCTCCCTCGCCTCCCACAGTAGCCTGGGGTGCATCTTGTCCGGTCATGGTGACTTATTCAACTTGATGCTTTCCAAAAGCTCCAGCACATCCTCTTCCTTAATATCTAAATGTTCAAGTTTTTCAATCCACTATAAGTCATCCCTACAATCACCAATGTCCTTTTCCATAGTCAGTGGATAAGATTAAGTGGGGGACCAGCTCATTGGTGATTACACTCTGGGGGAAAGCTGCTGAACTTTTGGGCTGACAGGAGGCTGGCGGACTGCTATAGTGCACTGGGAGGGGGGTGACTATTAGGTTTACAGTAGTGGGTATTATACTTCTGTGTTTTATATATAGTTTAGTGGAATGTTCACAGGGGTCATAATAATCTGAAGGTCGAATGGTCATAGTCACGTCTTTCGAGGGGTGATATGTCATGTGGGGGTGTTGGGTTACTTGTTGGTCAAAAGCTACTTTTATTGTGCTGGTCATCAATTGGCCCATTTGAAGCATGCAGCAGCTCTTTCCTATTGGTTGTCTTTTGTGCCACGGGTGTCCAGTTTCAGGCATCTCAGGGGTATAAAAACAGCACATGCGGGAGGCTCTGCCTCTTTTCTTTTGTCCCCAAGCACTCAGGTCATGACCACTGCTGAAGAACCATTCAAAAAGTATGCTGCAGATATAGAAGGGCCCAGGCACACTCTTAGCCAAATATCTGCTTGTTGAATATCTAGTTTTGCAGTTTGTGTAACTTGGGGGACTTAGATGTTTGGTTGAATATTTTATCTTTGTAAACAAATAATTAATATGTTCATACACGATCAGTGACTTACCTCTCACTCATCAAACCCACGAACCTGCTTCCATGTTACAGCTACTGACCCAGAGGTCCAGGCTTACTGAATAGCAGTCACGGCCCTGCGATTGGCTGGCATTAAGTTCGACAGGTACTGGTTGAAATGTTTTACACCCCCAGCCAGACTCAAGGCCTCTCCATCAATCTGTGCATAATTTTTCTCTGTAGCGGTAAGGGAACGTGATGCAAAGGCTACAGGGTGTTTACTTCTGTCATTCCTGATATGTGACTGTACCTAAGGCGAGGCACAACAGACAAGCTTCACTGGAAGACACATGGATCATAATGTGTGAGTACAGTGTCTGACGTCACCATTTCCTTTGCCTTTTTGAAAGACACCTCACACTGCTTTGTCCATTGCCATTTTTTCCAATCTGAGTTCAAGGGATGAAGCACAGTAACCAGGCTTGGCAGGAATTGTTATGGTAATTGACAAATCCTAATAAGGACTACACCTGTGACATGATCTTTGGCCTTGGGACATCCACCACTGCTTGGCTTTTCTCAGCACATGTGTGTGTGTGTGTAATTCTTGTGCGTCAATAGTGTGACCACAGTAAGGGATGCTTGGTTTAAAGAATTCATACTTGTTGTGCCAGAACACATAATCTTCTAATCTTTTTAACACTGTCTTGAGATTTTGGAGGTGTCCCTTATCATCCTCATTAATAACAATGATGCCTTGCAGGTAATTCTGTGTGCCTGGGCAGCCTTACTGTATCTAGTCCATTGCTTTCTGCAAGAGTGCAGGTACAGATGCTAATTGTGAGAAACACTTTGGACTCTTCTTCCATCTCCATCTGTAGGTAGGCTTCAGCTAAGTCCATTTTGCTGAAGTGTTTTCCTCCAGAAAGGTTTGCAAAGATATCCTCTATTCTGGGCAGAGGGTATCGAACTACTTTCAGTACTGAGTTGATGGTGACCTTAAAATCACCACAGATCCTGACAGACCCATTTTTCCTGGCTAGTGGGACCACTGCCATTGCCCATGGATTCTATTCAACCTTGGAAAGAATTCCTTCAGCCTCCATATGATCTAGCTCAGTGGCTACTTTATCATGGATGGTATTAGGAACTGGATGGGCTTTGTAAAACATGGGTGAGGCATTTTTATCTAACACTATTTTACCTTTGATATGTTTGAGCTCTCCATTGGCGTGCTTGAACACTACTGTGACATCATCCGGTGCATTTCTCAATCTGCTTTCAGCTGACTCTACTACAGGGGACATGGCATGCAAATGGATGGATCTCCAATTAAGTTGGAGTTGTCTCAGCCAATCATAGTCACACATTGATGTCCATCCTGCTTTAAACACATACAAGTCCAATGTAGCTTGTTGGTTGTTGTATTTCATTGTTACACATGTCATTCCCACAGGAGTTATCTTTTCTCCAGTATAAGTTCTCAGTTGGATATTTGCAGGCTTCAGTCAGTATCTTTGAAATGCCTTCAGACTAATTTTGTGGAATGACTGAAACAGCTGAGCGGGTGTCCAATTCCATTTTAATTAACTTTCCATTCACTTCTGATGTAAGCCATATTGCTTGTCTCTTGTTCATTTTCATTTTGTAAATCTCATGGCTACTCAGCCCTGCGTCACTCTCATCATTATCAGATTTGTCAACGACAGCATGAAGATTAGTACTCTTTTTGAAACTGCAACTTGACTTTTTATCTTCTTCTCTGCCTTGTGCAATCAATATATTTTTGTTTGCCCAACATGCTCTTTATACGTGTTCCACTTCGTTGCATTTTCTGCAAGTTTTGCCTTTAAGGCTGCATTGGTCTGGTGTATGTGAGCCTCTGCCACAATGGTAACATACTTTGTTTGGCCTGGCTGCTTTCTGCTTAGACACTGCAATTTGGTTCGCATTCATTTTTATTCCTGACTGCAACCCAATTGCATCTCAGTTTCCATTGAAACAGCATTTTCAACCATTCTTTTAAATGTGAGTTATGCTTCAGTCAGGAGGCATTTTAGAATGCTTTCTTGTAAGACTCTACAAACTAAATGATCTCTCAGTGCATCATTAAGCCCATCACTGACCTCAGAATGCTCAGAATCTCTTCAATCTGGCCTGTAAGCTGAAATGGACTCCCCTACCTTTTGATTCTATTTACGAAACCCAAAGCGTTCTGCAATCAATAATGTTTTTGGATATTGTGAAAGTAATGTTCCTGCATTATTTTCACGATATCGCCAAAGCTAACTTTGGCTGGTTTGGTCGGAGCTGTTAAATTTCTAAGCAAACTGTTTGCCTTTCCACCTATTGCAAGTAGCAAAACTACCACTTGTTTCTCAATGGCTTTTCCATTTGCTTCAAAATACTTTCAGTATATATCAGCCACTTTCTTTAGTGCAATCAAACATGACTATCTTTCCAAAGTAGACAGCCATTTCTGTGTTTTTTTAATTTATAATCATTATCACCCGGTACTCACTGCCATGAACCCGTGAATTTCATCCAATTTCTGCCTTTTTTTATCTTGACCATCTTTCTCCCCTTTCCAAAGAAGAAAATGTGCCGTGCTTTTTTTTTTTGACTTGAACGTCTCTCTCTCACCCTCTTACTTCTGAAGAAAAGATGCACTACTCTTCAACAGGTAGGTAGCCATCTCGGGTCCATCTTTAAAACTTCCTTGTTGCCATGTTATGTTTTGTAACTCCAAAATTAATTGAAAGAAAAACACGGAGAACCTGGAGATGAATGTGTCTACTTCAATTTACTTTTAGTGAGGTGCATGCTCACGAGCTGGTGGGGCAGTGTGCCATTCAGGTACTTTTTCATAGAACCCATAATGAATTGTGTGGACAAAAAAGATTGTTTAATCAAACAAAATATTTACAATATCACACAGTTACTGAAATATTAGATACACAGCATCCATCTCATCCACTCTCTCACACCCTTCCCTCTCTCCTTCCCTCTCCCCTAACCTCTCCCCCTCCCTCTCCCCCTCCCTCTACCCTTCCCTCTCCCCCTTCCCTCTCTCCTTCCCTCTCCCCTTCCCTCTCCCCCTGCCTCTACCCCTTCCCTCTCCCCTTCCCTCTTCCCTCCCTCTACCCTTCCCTCTCCCCTTCCCTCTCCCCTTCCCCCTCCCCCTTCCCTCTACCCTCCCTCTACCCTTCCCTCTCTCCCTTCCCTCTCCCCTCCTTCTACCCTTCCCTCTACCCTTCCCTCTCCCCTTCCCTCTACCCTTCCCTCTCCCCCTTCCCTCTACCCCTTCCCTCTCCCCTTCTCTCTCCCCCTTCCCTCTCCCCTTCCCTCTCCCCTCCCTCTACCCCTCCCTCCCCTCCCTTTTTCCCTTCCCTCTCCCCCTCCCTCTACCCTTCCCTCTCCCCTTCCCTCTACCCTCCCTCTACCCTTCCCTCTCCCCCTTCCCTCTCCCCCTCCCTCTACCCTTCCCTCTACCCCTTCCCTTTTCCCTCTCGCCCTCCCTCTCCCCTTCTCTCTCCCCCTTCCCTCTCCCCTTCCCTCTCCTCCTTCCCTCTCCCCTCCCTCTACCCCTTCCCTCTCCCCTTCCCTCTCCCCTTCCCTCTCCCCTTCCCTCTCCCCCTCCCTCTACCCCTTCCCTCTCCCCTTCCCTCTCCCTTTCCCTCTCCCCCTCCCTCTACCCCTTCCCTCTCCCCTTCCCTCTCCCCTTCCCTCTCCCCCTCCCTCTACCCTTCCCTCTCCCCCTCCCTCTACCCCTTCCCTCTCCCCCTCCCTCTACCCCTTCCCGCTCCCCCTCCCTCTATCCCTTCCCTCTCCCCTTTACCCTTCCCTCTCTCCCCTCTCTCTACCCTTCCCTCTACCCTTCCCTCTCTCCTGCCCTGTCCTCCTTCCCTCTTCCCCTTCCCTTTTTCCCTTCCCTCTCTCCTTTCCTGCTTCCTCCCTCTCCCCATCCCTCCCTCCCTCACTCTCTCCCTTTCTATTTTTCTTCCTCCTCCACTCTCTCTACCCCCTTTCCCCCTTTCTCTCCCTCTGTCTCTCCCTCTATCACTCTCTGTCTCCCACTCTGTCTCTCCTTCCCTCTCTCCCTCGCCCTCTCTCTCCCTTTCTTGCTCTCTCTCCTCTCCCTCTCTTTCTCTCCCCTCTCTCTCTCACTCTCTCTTTCTCAACCTCTCACCCCCTCTCCCTCCCACTGTCACTCCCTCCCTTTCCCTTACTCCCTTACTCTCTCTCCCCCTCTTCCTCCCTCTTTCTCTCCCTCCATCTTCTCTATCTCTCCCTCCCTCTCTCTAACTCTCCCTCCCTCCTTCTCTCCTTCTCTCTATCTTTCTCTCTCCCTCTATCCGTCTCCAGTAAATGATACAACGTTCCTTTTTTTGTGATATCACTCTGGAGGAACATTGTATCATTTCTTAATGCATGCATGCATTTCTAAATGACAATAAAGGAGGACTGAGTGTCCTCATAATCTAAATCTGTCTGCTGCTCTTCCAGGAGCAGCACTGGCCTCTGCTGCTCTCCCTCATTATTGTGCCAGCCCTGTTTGAGCTCTTCTTCCTGCCTTTGTTCCCGGAGAGTCCACGGTACCTGATGATTCAGAAGAAGGACCACTCTGCCACAGTCAAAGGTATGAAGCTGGTGGGAAGAGGGGAGAGGTAAGGAAAGCAGTGAGAGGGAGTGGGGATGAAATGGCAACAGGAGTGACTTGGCGTTGTTACTGGAACGTGGATGGACTTCCCCTAGTGCTGAACCACCTGAGATCGTTGTGACTTCCCAGTGACACCCGTCCAGTAATTCAGCCCCGGTCGGGAACGCGACCTGCAGCCCTCCATTCCAGTGACACATTACGTCAGCACTGCACGGTGACACCCCGGATGGAGCCACTGTCTCACAGCTCCAGAGACTTGGGTTCGATCCTGACCTCTGGTGCTGACTATGTGGAGTCGACGGGTTCCCCCCGTGACCACATGGGTTTTCCCCCGGTGCTCTGGTTCCTTCCCACTTTTCTGAGGCATGTGGGTTGGAGCATTAATTGTCTGCTGTAAGTTGTCCCCAGTGGGTGGTAGAATTTTTAGGAAGGTGGGGAGATCGATGAGTTTGCCCTGTGAGATGGCAGAGGCCCACTGGGCTGAATTGGCTCCCTCTCAGTGGTAGGGGTCACAGAGTGTACTGGGCAGGCCCCGTCCACAGGTCCTCAGCTGTGAGCTCCTGTTCCTCATCCAAGTCTCTTCCCCACCTCTCCTCACCTCCTCTCTCTGCTGTCTCCCTGTGGACGTATTTCACATTACCGCCGCTCACGGAGGAGAGAGCTCTCTCCTGAACTCCCTATTCGAATCCTAGAGGACTAATGGTGACCCACCACTCTCTGTTTGAGCTCCCCCCACCAATCATAGAGTCATAGAGCACTACAGCACAGGAGTCATAGCACAGAAGCAGGCCCTTCAGCCCATCTAGACTATTCAAACCATTTAAACTGCCTGCTCCCATCGACTGCACCTGGACCATAGCCCTCCATAGCCCTACCATCCATATACTTATCCAAACTTCCCTTCAATGTGGAAATCGTGCTTACGTGCACCACTTGTGCTGGCAGCTCATTCCACACTCTCACAGCCCACTGACTGAAGAACCTTCCCCTCATGTTCCCCTTAAACTTTGCACTTTCACCCTTAACCCTCGCTATAGTCCCACCCAACTTCAGTGGAAGAAGCCTGCTTGCATTTACCCTATCTATACCCCTCATAATTTTGTATACTTCTATCAAATCGCCTCTCAATCTTCTACGTTCCGAGGAATGAAGTCCTAACCTATTCAATCTTTCCATATAAACAGGTCTTTTGGCCTGTCTGCCAGAACGTTGTAGTTTTGCTATCAGCTTTGCATATCTCACTTTGAACTCCCTGGGTGGACTGTTATAGAGTAGGACTGTACACAGGTACCTCTCAGCTCTGCTATAGCCTGACCTCTTTACTTTTTGCTCTTTAGATTCACCCTGGTGCTTTACCTGTACCAGTATTGGAATCGGCTTGTTATTGTCACATGTAATACAATAGAGTGAAAAGTTTTTATCCTCTGCCCTCCCATCGGATCACTACTTGCCTGAGACTAAATTAGCTGTATTTGTCATATGCACGTCGAAACCTTAACCACTTGGCCACGTGCCCAACAGTGGACAAATAAAGAGCAAAGTCCATTACAAGAACATAGGATCATCTGGCCCATCGAGTCTGCTCCGCCATTCAATAAGATCATGGCTGATCTGACCATGGACTCATCTCCACCTACCTGCCTTTTCCCCATAACCCTTAATTCCCCTACTTTGCAAAAATCTATCCAACCTTGTCTTAAATATATTTACTGAGGTAGCCTCCACTGCTTCATTGGGCAGAGAATTCCACAGATTCACCAGCTTTTGGGAAAAGCAGTTCCTCCTCATCTCCGTCCTAAATCTACTCCCTTGAATCCTGAAGCTATGTCCCCTAGTTCTAGTCTCACCTACTGGTGGAAACAACTTTCCTGCCTCTATCTTATCTATCCCTTTCATAATTTTATGTTTCTATAAAATCTCCTCTCATTCTTCTGAATTCCAGACATTTGGAGATAAAGTGTTCACTTGATAATGTATCAAAAGCCTTACAACAGTGGAGCAGGAACTGCCCTTGAGCTGGGTAGCCTCGGCTTTTGTATCTTCCAGCCAATGGAGGTGGGGAGAAGAGAGAATGACAGGGATAGTTGGGTGATAATGCTGTCTGCTTTACCGAGGCAGCAAGAAGTCGGGCGAGGGAGGGGATGATCTCAGTGATGTCCACAAGTCTCTGCAGTTTCTTGTGCTCTTGGGCAGAATAGTTGCACCAGGATATTTACCTTGGGTCACCGTGTTTCTTCTTCCACGATCCTTTGCCTCTTAAGCCCATCTGGATCTTATGTTCTCTACCCAAGCTTTTCTTTCCCAAAGGTGATACCTCACATTTGCCCTTCACATGAGACTCGCCTGAGTGAGGGTAGGATAACCTAATGCTTACATAACCAGATGAAGAGTCTAGCGGCCTGGCTTCAAGTCCCACAACAGCAATGAGAATGTTTAAATTTAACACGATAAAAAACTAGACGCATTTTTTTTGAAAGAAAGCCTCACTTGTAGATGTTGAAACTGAGGGGTCGTCATAAAAGCCCATCAGGTTTGGCAAGGTCCTTCAGGGACGGCAATCTGCTGCCCTCACCTGGCCTGGCAGATGTGTGACTGTTTGAACCAACAAGGCTCTCAGTGTATCCAAGGGAAGGGTGTCGAGAACTGGCCGTGGTTTCAGCAACATCCCCAGCACAATGCTGTAATCTATGGCTTGTCCTGGCATTATGGTACCTTCCCGGACTCTCTGCCACCATCCCTGTCGTAGAGTCACAGAACCAAAGAGCACTACAGCACAGAAACAGGCCCTTTGGCCCATCTAATTGGTGATAAACTGTTATTCTGCCTGATCCGATTGACCTGTACCTAGATCAAAGCCCTCCATGCCCCTCCCATCCAGAATAATAATTTGTTGCTGACTAGATGGGCCAAAGGGCCTGTTTGTGTGCTGTAGTGCTCTATGGTTCTGTGACAGCCCAAGACTGCTCGCCTTCGTCTGGATCTGCATCCCCATGGCAGTAGGTGCAGGCTAATTTCATGTAGGCTTCACCATCATGGCCAGCACCTAATGCCGTGGAGGTGTGGCTCCAGCTGAAGGCAAGCCATGTTGGGCTGTTGAGTCACGGAGTCAGAGAGAACCACAGCACAAAAGCAAACCCTTGAGTCTATCTAGTCCGTGACAAACTGTCTAGTTCTGTTGACCTCTCCTGGACCATAACCTTCCGTACCCCTCCCATCCATGTACTTATCCAAATTTCTCTTAAATGTTGAAATTGACCCCACATCCACCACTTCCGCTGCAACTCATTCCACACTCAACATCCTTTGAGTGAAGACTTTCCCCCTCAGAGTGCCCTTAACTATTTCACCTTTCACCCTAAATGTATGTCCTCCAGTTCTAGTCTCTGAGGGGGGAAAGCCTGTTTGCATTTACCCTATCTATGCCCCAAATAACTTTGTATCTTTGTCAAACATCCCATCATTCTCCTATACTCCAAAAAATAAAGTCCTAACTTATTCCTATTAAATTCCTGTAGGTAATATTGACATCTTCCCAGAAATGCACACAATTCTGTAAATTTGTCCTTACCAATGTACCCAGCCACTGTGAGCTCTGGTTTTCTGGTGCTCCAGGAGTGGCAGAGACTAGGAGGCCAGGGGAGGGTGAAAGGAATGGACAATATACCAGCTGGAGACATTGAAAGGTCATGCAATTTCTCCACTGTCACCCCCTCCAGCCCTGATGTGGTACCGGAGTAACTACAATGTGAATGTCCAGGCAGAAATTGAGGAGATGCAGGAAGAGCAGCTGTCCTTGGTGTCCCTGGAAACTGTCACCGTTTGGCAGCTCCTGACTGATGGGTCTGTACGCTGGCAGCTGGCATCCACCATGGTGATCAACATTGGCATGCAGCTCTCTGGGATCGATGCGGTGAGTGGGGCAGAGACCTTGCCAATGGCATCTGAGATTCACGAGTGGGGGCAAGATTCGAGGCACAGGGACGTTAAATGGGACCGGTCCGGAAGGCTAGTTTGCCCACAACTGGAGGACTCTATTCAATTCTGGTTGCCACAAGGATCCCAGAAAGGGAAAGGAGGGTTCCAAGGATGTGATATGAACTGCAGGGTTTGGCGGGAGAAGACAGGGCTCTCAGCATGAGGAAGGTCGGGTGGGGGGGGAGGTTTGATGGAAGTAGGCAAAGTCAACAACACTCAAAGGGCTGGAAAAACTCAGCAGGTCAGGCAGCATCCGTGGAGGGAAGTGGACAGTCAATGTTTTATGACGAGACCCTTCATCTAAAGACTTAAAGATAAGAGATTGGCTTTATTTATGACACATACATCAAAACATAGAGAGAAATGCATTGTTTTGCATCAATGACCAACACAGTCCGAGGCTGTGCTGGGGGCAGCCCGCAAGTACCGCCACTCTTCTGGCGTCAATATCGCTTGCCCACAATTTGCTAACCCTAACCCACACCTCGCTGGAATGTGGAGGAAAGCAGAGCACCTCGAGGAAGCCCACACGGTCACAAACTCCTTTTGGACAGCAGTGCTGTAGAGCAGACTGCTAATCTCTATGGAGTGGGAGACAGAGGGGAGATAGCCAGTATATGCAGATGAAGGGAAGGGATGGAGCAAGAGTTTGCAGGTTATAGGTGGATCCAGGTGAGGAGGGGTGATGGGCAGATGGAGGAGCAGAGAGTGGGAATAGTGACAGAGACAGGGAGGTGATGGTGGATCTAGATGATGGGCAGATGGAGGAGAGGAGAGTGGGAATAGTGACAGAGACAGGGAGGTGATGGTGGATCCAGGTGATGGGCAGGTGGAGGAGGGGAGAGTGGGAATAGTGACAAAGACAGGGAGGTGATGGTGGATCTAGATGATGGGCAGATGGAGGAGAGGAGAGTGGGAATAGTGACAGAGACAGGGAGGTGATGGTGGATCCAGGTGATGGGCAGGTGGAGGAGGGGAGAGTGGGAATAGTGACAGAGACAGGGAGGTGATGGGTGGATCCAGGTGAGGAGGGATGATGGGCAGATGGAGGTGGGGAGAGTGGGACTACAACAGCTGGGTGGTGATGGATGGACCAAGTTAGGATGGGTTTAGAGAGAGATTTAGTGGGTGCCAAGTGCCACAGATATGAGTCTCAGATACAATGGGTAAATGTGAGTTAAGTGTTATAGACAGCAGTGACACAGCTAAAAACCAGAAACTGGGGAAACCCAGTGGCTCTGGCAGCATCTTCACTGGGAAATTAATAGTCAACATTTCAGGTCAAGACCCCTCAGAGTGGTGACGGTTGGGAGCTCACTGCTCATGGGGAAGCGGGGTGTGGATGCGTCTTCCAGAGTCTGTAGGGGGTGACTTTGACCTCCGCCAGCAGCTGGGGAGTAGACCACGAGCTGAACCATGGAGAGTGAGTACTATGCCCAGAGTGGTGAGTGTGAGGAGGGTGCCACACACAGTCGCACACCATTCCCTAGCATGGGGCAGGCGTGAACACTCACACCCAGGCTCTGCACGTTGATTTTCAGAGTGGTCTGACCTGCAGGCAGATCATGGAGTTAGCCCTCCACAACATTCCCCCCACCCCCCAACGATGTACTCATCCAAACTTCTCTTAAATGTCGCAATTAAGCCTGCATCCACCGCTTCCACTGGCAGCTCGTTCCACATTCTCACCACCCTCTGAGTGAAGAAGTTCCCCCTCAGGTTCCCCTTAAATATTGCACCTTTCACCCTTAACCTATCGCCTCTAGTTCTAGTCTCGCCCAACCTCAGTGGAAAAGGCCTGCTTGCATTTACTCCATCTATCCCCCTCATAATTTTGTATACCCCTATCAAATCTCCCCTCATTTCCTTCGCTCAGGGAACAAAAGTCCTAATCTACTCAATCTTTGTCTGTAACTCAGATCCTCAAGTCCTGGCAACATCCTTGTAAGTTTTCTCTGTTCTCTTTCAATCTTATTGATATCTTTCCTGTATGTAGGTGACCAGATCTGCACACAATACTCCAAATTAGGCCTCACCAACATCTGATACAAGTTCAACATAACATCCCAACTCCTGCACTCCATACTCTGATTTACGTAGGCCAATGTGTCCCAAAATCCCCCTATCTATCTGTGACACTACTTTCAAGGAATTATGGATCTGTATTCCTAGATCCCTTTGTTCTAACGCACTCCCCAGTGCCCTGCCACCTACAGTGTAAGTTCCACGCTGGTTGGCCCTCCCAAAGAGCAACACCCCTCACTTGCCCACTTTAAATTCCACCTGCCATTTTGCAGCCGATTTTCCTAGCTGGTCCAGATCCCGCTGCAAGTTTGGAGAGTCTTCCTTACCGTCCACTACACCACCAATCTTGATGTCATCCGCAAATTCGCTGATGCAGTTTGCTAGTGTATCTGTTTGTGTTTCAGATTTGGTTCTACACCAGCAGCATATTCGAGCACGCTGGGATTCCGGAGACATACATCCAGTACATCACCGTAGGCACAGGGGTCATCGAAGTGGTGGTAGGACTGATCGGGGTAAGTAACAGTGACCGACCACATCACCAGCAGTGACCAGGAACTGGCTGCATCCGTAGAGAGATACATGAGTTCCAAGTACATTTATTATCGAAGTTATGTATAACATACACAACCTTGCAGTTCATCTCCTTGCAGGCCGCCACAAAACAAAAAGAAACATGATCAAATCCGTGAAAAACCTCACAGCACAAAGGTTATCAAATCCAGTGTGTGAGAAAAGAACAAATCGTGCAAACAATTAAAAAGTAAACAAATAATATACAGAACATGAACACAGAGTTCCCAAAGTGAGTCCACAGCCACAGAATAAGTTCAGTGCTGAGCCGAGTGCCAATGGCTGCAGGCCAAAACTGTAACAGTTTTGTTTGACCTCTCTTGGTCTGGCCTCTACCCTTTGATCTGCTTGGCATGGGTGACCCCACCAGCAACCAAAGTGTAAAGCCTGTGACTCCAGCCAACATCGCTCCCTGGGTCACTGAGGCACGCAAACCTCCAAACCCGACGACAAGGTTGTGGTCCACTTGGAGGGTTAATTGGCCACATGGGTATAATTGGGTGGCATGGGTTTGTTAGGCTGGAAGTACCTGTTACTGTACTGTATCTCCAAATAAATCTAAATAAACCTTTGCTGAAATAGTCCCAATGTATCAGAAAACCCTTCCTTAAGGAAAACCAACACAGATGTGGTCTCAGTACAATGAAGCATAACTTCCCGAGATCCCCCTAACAACAAATGAAAATATTCCCAATGATCCCCTAATTGCAAACATGAAAAAGGATTAAAGATTGGCTTTATTTGTTACATTTACATCGAAACATCGAAACATACCATGAGATGCATCATTTGTGTCATTGACCCACACAGTCGGAATATGTACTGGGGCCAGCCTGTAAGTGTTGCCATTCTTTCCGTACCAGTGTGTCATGTCCACAGGTTATAACCCTTCTTTGGAATGCAGGAGGACACCAGAGCACCCAGAAGAAACTCACACAGTCATAGTAAGCAAGTACAAACTCCTCACGGACACCAGCAGGAATTGAACCCAAATCACTTATGTTGTAAAACTTTATACTAGCTGCTACGCTAGAACTTTGAACGTTAAAGTTTCTCACACAGAGGACGGTAGGTAGATGGAATAAGCTGCCAGGTGCAGTGGTAGAGACAGATACAATCACAAGGCTTAGAAGACGCTTGGACGTGAATAGGAAAGCTTGAGAGGGATATGGGTCGAACGTGGGATTAGCTCAGGTAGACATCTTGGTCAGTGTGGATGTGATGAGCGGAAGGGCCTGATTGCGTGACTCTGTAAAGTGTAGTTAGCACCACTCATTATATCTTGCCAAACAGAAAATAACTCGATGAAGTTTGTCGTGTGCTACTGCCCGTTACACCTCCACCTCTGGCGGTGTCCAGGGCCTCCTTCATCGTGTCAGCCGCTTCCTCTCAGTTTTCACTACTACCAGTCATACAAGCCCCGGGTGGAGACTCAGGAATACCGTCACTCTCAGATGCAGAAGGATTCTTCATTGCTGTTTCCATAACCATTTTGTTTTACCACTCAGGGTTGTTAGCCCTGATGTGAACCCCCAAAGCTGGAGGACTGTTGGACCACTCTTAGCCTGGCCACTACCCTTTGACCTGTTTGGCATGGCTGACCCTCCCAAGAGTCAATGCATAAAGACTTGACTCAAACCAACATAGGTCACTGGACCATTGAGGCCTCCAAACTCTACAACAAGGTCGTGGTCCTCTTGGAGCCATGTTCATAGTAACACAGAATGCTGGGGGAGCTCGGCAGGTCAGGCAGCATCTATAAAGTACATCTACAAAACAGTCAATGATTCAGTCCAAGACCCCTCATTACACTCTGTTCGTTCCTCTCCGGTGGTTCTTCTGGCATTTATTTTTACTGGGTTACTCTGGATTTCCAGCATCTGCAGAATCTCTCATGTTTATAATTCATGTCTGCCTTCCTCCATCTTTCAGTCCTGATGAAGTGTCTTGACCTGAAACGTTGAGTGTCCATTCCCCACCCCTCAATAAATACTGCATGACCCGTTGCATTTCTTCAGCAACTTATTTTCTTCTGCTCCAGATTACACCACCTGCAGTCTCTTGAGTCTCTGCTAATTTATGCCCACTCTCTACTTTGTGCTAGCCTGCCCATCCTCCCTCCTCGCCAACACACCCCCTCCCGCCCACAGAGCTGTTACTTTCTACTCCAACCTCTGATCCTTCAACTTATCAACTTCCTTCCAGAAACCTAGGTATAAAACATCCACCAGGTCCCTGGTATTCACATTGCCTGTCACTTCTCCAAAGATCTCCAACAACTGGGTCAAATGTAACTTCCATTTCACTAAACCACATTGTCTTTGCCTGCTTACCTCCTAAATGCTGAATTTAATAACAGTTTCTAACAATTTCCCACCGGCAGATGTTACACTAACTACCTTGTGTTTTTCTAGGTGCACGGATCAGAATCAGAATCAGGTCACTGACATAGGTTGTGAGATTTGTTGCTTTGTAGCATCGATACAGAGCAAGACAAGAGAAGTACTATAAGTTACAATAAAAATAAGCAAATACTGTGAAAGAGGAATAGCGAGGTAGTGTTTGTGGTGAGATAGTGTCCGTAGTGAGATAGTGTCCGTAGTGACATAGTGTCTGTAGTGAGGTAGTGTCCGTAGTGAGATAGTGTTCATAAGCTGAGAGGAAAGGAAGGAATGCATACAAAATGGCATTATTTCCCCATCTCTATCACCCCTCTTCCTCTATTTTCCTTCCCCCCCTCTCATCCTTACTCTTTTCCTCCTGTCTCTTCCACCCCCTTTTCCCACTCTCATCCCCACCCTCTTCACCCCCATTCATCCTCCCTTCCTCTCTCTCACCCCCACTATTCCCCCTTCCCATTCTCTCCTCCCCACTCTTTTCCCCTGTTTCACCTTTCTGTACCTCTTCTTTATCCCCTTTCTATTCCCTTTCTGTATCCCCTTCCCCATTTCCCTACTTTCCCCCTCTCTTCCCCTCTTTCCACTTCCCCCTTTGTCACTCTTCCCCTCTCTTCCCCACTATTCCACCTCTTCTCCTCTTCCTCCCTCTCTTCCCCTTTCTTTCCCCATCTGTTCCCCTCTCTTTTGCTTCTCTTCTCCCAATTCCCCCTTTCATTCTCTTCCCCCTCTCTTCCTCCCCTTTCCTCTCTCTTCCTCTTTCCCCATCTTCCCCCTTTTCCCATTCTCCCTTCTCTTCCTCCTCTTCCCCCCTTCTCCTCCTTTTTCTTCCCCTTTCTCTTCCCTCTCCCTCTTCTCTTCCCTCTCCTCTTCCTCCTCTTCCCCTCCTTCTCCTCCTTTTTCTTCCCCCTTCTCTTCCCTCTTCCCCTTCTCCTCCCCACTTTAGTACCCACCCTTTTGTTCACCTTCCCTTCCCCATTCTCACTCTCTCTTTGTTGCCCTTCATCTCTCTTGCCTTACATTCCCCCACCTCTCTCTCTCTCCCCCCACTCTCTCTGTCCCCTTTCTCCCCTCTCTCCCCTTCTCTCCCCCTCTCTCCTCTCTCCCCCTCTCTCCCCCTCTCCCTCTCTCCCCCTCTCCCCCTCTCTCCCCCTCTCTCTCCTCTCTCCCCTCTCTCTCTCTCCTCTCTGTCCCTCTCTCCCCCTCTCTCCCCCTCTCTGCCCTCTCTGCCTGGGTTTATTCAGTACACTGCCCGTCCCTGTTGAACCAGGGCCTGACATCGCTATATAACACTGAATAAGGTTTCTGACAACTAAAGAGACTGATGCTGGTGTTTTGGTTCCCAGGAGTGAAATTACCTGCTGTATTTTGCCTTTAATAAACAGAAGACAGTGCAGAATTTGGATTGAATCCTCTCACATGGTCTATGCTAAAACTCCATTCCTGACGTGCTGGCAGTTATAAGACCCTTCGATGGCCTGGGCTTTAACCTCAGCCTGTACAGTTACTCAAGGAAACTGCCGGTGCTGTCATCATTATCGGCCCTGGGTGCCTACACCAATGTTACCCAGCAGAGTTGAGAGGATTGGTTATAAAATTACAGCCATTTGTTAAACTCTCTCTCCAACCTTCCTCCCCCTAAACTCCTTATTTGTCTTCACCTCCTGCTGCTCAAACTCATTTGCATAGACTACGGGGGGCCTGCTGAAAGTTGAAGGTTCATCCTGTGATTAACTGCCACGGAGACAGAGGTGCGAGGCTTTAGTTATGTGGAGAGAGTGGGGAAGCCGAGAGTTTTCTCCTCAGTGCAGATAAGGTGACGGTGGGGAGGGAGAGTTGCCTCGGAAAACAGGAATTGGGTGCCGGAAAAAGGGGGTGGGTGATAGAGGGGAATGGAGAGTGGGTTGAGATAGAAAATGAGTGGGTGGGGGCGTGTGGGATAGAACGTAGAACTGTACAGCACAGTACAGGTCCTTCAGCTCATGGTGTAGTTCTGATATACTGCATATAAACCTACTCCACAATCAATCCGACCCTTCACTCCTGTGCAGAAGATATCCCTCCATTTCTCAACCTTCCATGTGGCCATCTTAAATGTGTTTGCCTCTACCAAAACTGTGTTCCACACACACAGGTTTTATAACCAAAACCTACCTCCAACATCCTCCATATACTTTCCTTGAATCACCTTAAAATTATACCCTCTTGTATCCTCCCTGGGAAAAAGGCGATGGCTGCCCACTTTATCTATCACCAGAGAGAGAAAGAGGTGGAGAGAGGCTGGAGAGAAGGGGGAATAGAGATAGAGAAAGTGGGGAGAGAAAGACAGAAGGATGGAGAGAAGGAGAAGGGGGATAGAGAAAGCAGAGAAGGAAGGATAGAGGGATAGTGAGAGGGAAAATGACTGAAAGAGAAGAATGGAGAGAGAAAACAGAGAGAGAAAGTAAAAATGGAAAGAAGGGGCAGAGAGAAGGAAAGTGGGAAGAGCAAGAAAGATGGATGGTGAGATAGAGAGGATGGAGAGAGGGGGAACAGACAAAGGGAAAGTGGTGAGAGAGGGAGGGTAGAGAAAGGAGGGTACAGAAAAGGCCACTCACAACACACTGGAGGAACTCAGCAGGTCGGGCAGCATCCGTGGAAACGTTGACTCATCGTTTCCACGGACGCTGCCCGACCTGCTGAGTTCCTCCAGCGTGCTGTGAGTGTTGCTTTGACCCCAGCATCTGCAGATTATTTTGTGTGTACGGAAAAGGCCGAGGCTCGGAGAGGGACTGCAATACTGAAGGAATGTAATATTGCAATCTGGAATGTGTTGTTCAAGATGGCAGTGTGAATAAATTCGAGGTAAATGGGTAGAGTGTACAGGTTTTTGGTGACAGAGTATTGAGACTAGTTATGTCACATTTGAAAATGCTAGGTTGGACTCGTTTGGTTGAATGAGCAGCTACTTTGATGCCCCTGTTCAAGATGCCCAGAATAGATAGATAGATATGTTATTGATCCCAAAGGAAATTACAGTGTCACAGTAGCATTACAAGTGCATAGATATACAAATATTAAAAGAGAAGTAAGAAAGAATAAAAAATAAGTTACCTCAGTCTAACAGGAGGGGGTCATCACTTCCCTGGCTATAGATTGACTCATTATAGAGCCTAATAGCCGAGGGTGAAAATGACCTCATATATCGCTCTTTGGAGCAGTGCAATTGTCTTAGTCTATTACTAAAAGTGCTCCTCTGTTCAGCCAAGGTAGCATGCAGAGGGTGAGAAACATTGTCCAGAATTGCCAGGGTTTTCCGTAGGGTCCTTTGTTCTACCACAGCCTCCAGTTTGTCCAGTTTCACTCCAATAACAGAGCCAGCCTTTCTAAACAGTTTATTGAGCCTGTTGGCATCACCCGTGTTGATGCCATTGCCCCAGCACACCACCACAGAGAAGATTGTACTGGTGACAACAGACTGGTAGAACATGTGAAGGAGAGGCCTCCATACTCCAAAGGACCTCAGTAAGGACCTCAGTCTCCTCAGGAAGTAGAGCCAACTCTGGCCCTTCTTGTGTGATGCTCCACTCAAGTCTGTCGTCCAGGTGCACTCCCGGGTACTTGTAAGTCCTCACCACATCCACAACCTCACCATCAATAGTAACAGGGAGGAGTGCAGGCTTAGTATTCCTAAAGTCCATCACCATCTCCTTAGTTCTACTGACGATGAGCTGCAGATGATTCACAAAGTCCTCCACCAAGGTGACCTGTGTTCATCCTCCCATCCTCCCTTTGTACACCCAACTATGGCTGAGTCATCAGAGACTACTGCAGATGATGTGACTCAGTGTTGTAGCTAAAGTCCAAGGTATACAGGGTAAGCAAGAAGGGAGCCAATACAGTCCCCTGTGGTGCCCCAGTGCTGCTTATAGCCATGTCTGACTCACAGCTCTGAAGCCGCACAAACTGTGGTCTGCCAGTCAGGTAGTCCATTATCCAGGATACAATGGAAGTGCCAATTAGCATTGAACAGAGCTTCTCCCCCAGCAACGAGGGCTGTATGGTATTGAAGGCACTTGAGAAATCAAAAAACACAATCCTCAGAGTGCTACACTGCTTGTTCAAATGGGAATAGGCTCTGTTCAGCAGGTAGATGACAGCATTGTCAACTCCAGTGTGCTCCTGGTAGGCACGCTGCAGGGGATTGAGGCTGATCTGACCGGGGTCAAAGATCCAGGATCTTCATAATGTGTGAGGTCAGGGCCCTGGAAGGTAGTCATTCAAGACTTTCGGTCGATCTTACTTGGGTACTGGGACCATGTATGATTTTGTCCACACAGTCGGGACCCTTTCCAGGCCGAGACTCAGATTGAAAATGCGCTGGAGAACTCCACACAGCTGCTCAGCACACTGCTTTGGGATCATGGGGTTCACACCATCCAGTCCCAATGCTTTGCCATGTCTGAGTTTCCCCAGAGCCCTTCTCACCTGCTCAGTAGGTGAAAGGGGTGGAGGGAGGAGTCATAATCTGATCCTGTGAACTTCTCATGATCAGCAAACTTCACTCCCACCGTAGGACGCCCAGGCAGCCAAACTCGACCCAATAGTGAATGAATTCCACCCCATGGTAACCTCCCTCATACATCCAGCACTCTACCTGATTAGATCGCAGGATATATCCCACACCTAGGAGGTGGGTCTGTTATTCTATATATCAACCCCTGAACTCCTGCCTTCGATCCCAGCCTGTATCTCGCTCCTGAGGGTCTGTTATTCTATATATAAACACCTGAGCTCCTGGCTTAGATCCCAGCTTGAATCCCACTCCTTGGGATCTGTTATTCTATATATTGTGACAAGAATACACATCGATAAAGATGTTAGCTGTCTTGGGCTGGCACCAGTGGAATCAGCAGTTGGTCTGCCACCTGTCTTCAGGAGAGAGAGAGATAAGGAAAACAATGGAGCAGCATTTGGAGATGTGTAATGAAGGGGAAGGAGAGCTGTCAAGATCGGCTCCCCCTTTGAACCCTGAACTGTTTGAAGTGATGGACAGGCGATACTCCAGCAGGGGGATAAAAAGGGACAGGTTCGCTAAGGCAGGACACACACACGACACCCGAGGTAACGAGACCCTGGAAGCGGTGCGTCTCTCACAAGTCGGTGAGAAGTTTTGAAAGGCCGGTTGCGGGACCAGGCCATAGACGCACAGGGTGGAAAGGCACGATCGGCGGGAACCCGGTGTGTGTCCACCCTTGCCTGGGTGCTGGGTTCACCACAGAGAAACGATCGTATCTGGAAACGGAGGGGTCACGGTCGGTGACCTCAGATGACATCACAAAGGACTCGCCTGAAAGCTGACTGCTAAGGTCTGTGTGGAAGCCTTGAATATTCATTCGTTTTGCTCTCTCTCTCCTTCCCCCCACTGTCCATCGCCACGGCAGCGATTACTGCGAACTGAACTGAACTAAATTGAACTGAACTTTGCGTCACTTTGAAACTGGTCATTTACCCCTAGACAACGATAGAGCTTGATTGATCCTGTTATCTTAATTCTGGGTACATGTATGTATATCATTGCTGAACTGTTGCATTTATTATCCTTTTGATTAGAGTACTGTGTTGCTTGTTTCTTTAATAAAACTTTCTTAGTTCTAGTAATCCAGACTCCAACTGAGTGATCCATTTCTGCTGGTTTGGCAACCCAGTTACGGGGTACGTAACAATATAAACCCCAGAACTCCTGGTTTAGAATCTGCTCTCTAACCTATTCTCAAGCACCTGCTATTCTGTATAAACATCATGATCTCCCATCACTCTCCACATTTTGCAGTGGATGGGCACTTCCCTGACTGGCCTTTGAACTCACTGTGGTTCTGATCCACGCCTGTCCTGCCTCTGGAATATAAAAGTAAGGGTATAATGCTGAGGCTCTATAAGGCATTAGTTAGACCACAACTGGAGTATTGTGAGCAGTTTTCAAAGGATTCAAAGTGCATTTATTATCAAAGTTTTGGGCCCCTTATCTAAGAAGGGATGTGCTGGCATTGGAGAGGGTCTAGAGAGTATCATAAAAATGACCCCAGGAATGAAAGGGTTAATGTATGAGGAGTGTTTGATGGCTTTGGGGTTGTAATGGTTGCATGGATGAACTACAACAATTGTTCATCCCAGTTTGGCAAAAGAATAAATCAAGGAAGGTAGTGCACCCGTGGCTGACAAGAGAAATTAGGGATAGCATCAATTCCAAAGAAGTAGCATACAAATTAGCCAGAGAAAGTGGCTCACCTGAGGACTGGGAGAAATTCAGAGTTCAGCAGAGGAGGACAAAGGGCTTAATTAGGAAGGGGAAAAAAGATTATGAGAGAAAACTGGCAGAGAACATAAAAACGGACTGTAAAAGCTTTTATAGATATGTAAAAAGGAAAAGACTGATAAAGACAAATGTAGGTCCCCTTCAAACAGAAACAGGTGAATTGATTATGGGGAGCAAGGACATGGCAGACCAATTGAATAATTACTTTGGTTCTGTCTTCACTAAGGAGGACATAAATAATCTTCCAGAAATAGTAAGGGACAGAGGGTCCAGTGAGATGGAGGAACTGAGCGAAATACATGTTAGTAGGGAAGTGGTGTTAGGTAAATTGAAGGGATTGAAGGCAGATAAATCCCCAGGGCCAGATGGTCTGCATCCCAGAGTGCTTAAGGAAGTGGCCCAAGAAATAGTGGATGCATTAGTGATAATTTTTCAAAACTCGTTAGATTCTGGACTAGTTCCTGAGGATTGGAGGGTGGCTAATGTAACCCCACTTTTTAAAAAAGGAGGGAGAGAGAAACCGGGGAATTATAGGCCGGTTAGCCTAACGTCGGTGGTGGGGAAACTGCTGGAGTCAGTTATCAAGGATGTGATAACAGCACATTTGGAAAGCGGTGAAATGATCGGACAAAGTCAGCATGGATTTGTGAAAGGAAAATCATGTCTGACGAATCTCATAGAATTTTTTGAGGATGTAACTAGTAGAGTGGATAGGGGAGAACCAGTGGATGTGGTATATTTGGATTTTCAAAAGGCTTTTGACAAGGTCCCACATAGGAGATTAGTGTGCAAACTTAAAGCACACGGTATTGGGGGTAAGGTATTGGTGTGGGTGGAGAATTGGTTAGCAGACAGGAAGCAAAGAGTGGGAATAAACGGGACCTTTTCAGAATGGCAGGCGGTGACTAGTGGGGTACCGCAAGGCTCAGTGCTGGGACCCCAGTTGTTTACAATATATATTAATGACTTGGATGAGGGAATTAAATGCAGCATCTCCAAGTTTGCGGATGACACGAAGCTGGGTGGCAGTGTTAGCAGTGAGGAGGATGCTAAGAGGATGCAGGGTGACTTGGATAGGTTGGGTGAGTGGGCAAACTCATGGCAGATGCAATTTAATGTGGATAAATGTGAAGTTATCCACTTTGGTGGCAAAAATAGGAAAACAGATTATTATCTGAATGGTGGCCGATTAGGAAAAGGGGAGGTGCAACGAGACCTGGGTGTCATTATACACCAGTCATTGAAAGTGGGCATGCAGGTACAGCAGGCGGTGAAAAAGGCGAACGGTATGCTGGCATTTATAGCGAGAGGATTCGAGTACAGGAGCAGGGAGGTACTACTGCAGTTGTACAAGGCCTTGGTGAGACCACACCTGGAGTATTGTGTGCAGTTTTGGTCCCCTAATCTGAGGAAAGACATCTTTGCCATAGAGGGAGTACAAAGAAGGTTCACCAGATTGATTCCTGGGATGGCAGGTCTTTCATATGAAGAAAGACTGGATGAACTGGGCTTGTACTCGTTGGAATTTAGAAGATTGAGGGGGGATCTGATTGAAACGTATAAGATCCTAAAGGGATTGGACAGGCTAGATGCAGGAAGATTGTTCCCGATGTTGGGGAGGTCTAGAACGAGGGGTCACAGTTTGAGGATAGAGGGGAAGCCTTTTAGGACCGAGGTTAGGAAAAACTTCTTCACACAGAGAGTGGTGAATCTGTGGAATTCTCTGCCACAGCAAACTGTTGAGGCCAGTTCATTAGCTATGTTTAAAAGGAAGTTAGATATGGCCCTTGTGGCTACAGGGGTCAGGGGGTATGGAGGGAAGGCTGGGTTCTGAGTTGGATGATCAGCCATGATCATAATAAATGGCGGTGCAGGCTCGAAGGGCCGAATGGCCTACTCCTGCACCTATTTTCTATGTTTCTATGTTTCTATGTAATCGCTGGAGTTTAGCCAAATGAGGAGGGAATTTCACTGAAACTTAACAAATATGAAAGGCCTAGATAGAATGGACATGGAGAGGATGTTTCCAATAGTTGTAGAGTGATTGGGTTGAGTTCTTCTCCGATCTCGGCAACTTACTTGAAAACATTTCATCACCATATGAGGAGACACCAGTGCACTGTTGATTGTGGTGTGTCCTCCAAATATGGTGTGGCCTTTATACACATCAATCAGCTGACTGGTCGTCATCTCTGAAACTCAATTGTGATGCGAGGAGGAAATCTTGTTGCTGATTGGTTGTGCAGTGAACCATACATTGTGGTCTGGAATTTTGCCCACATGGGCTCATAAATAGGATCAAGGTCTACATGTTTGTTTTCAGAATTGTTCGTGGAAAATCAGGCTTCAGGGAATTCTCTGGCATGCCACGTGTTTGCTCGCGCCATCACTCTCACTGTTGCCCAGTGGAATTTGTGCCCCTCTCGATCTCCATGGGTAGAGACGAGGGAGAGTTGGTCATACCACTTCACAGCCAGTCGATGTTCACGGATCCTTGTGGACAGTTTTCTCCAAGTTTGGCCGACGTAATATTTGCTGCGGTCCCTGCATTGGATTTGATAGAGCACATTGGTCTTGTCCAATGTCTTGGGAGGGTCTAGGACCAGAGGGCACAACCTCAGAGTACAAGGATGCCTCTTCAGAACAGAGATGAGGAGGAATTTTTTTAAGCCTGAGGATGGTGATTCTGTGAAATTCCTTGCTGTGGAGACCAAGTCATTGAGCATATTTAAAGCAGAGGTTGATAAGTTCTTGATTAGGAAGTGTCAAAGATTATTGGGAGAAAACAGGAGAATGAGGTTGAGTGGGAAAATAAATCAGCCACAATTGAATGACAGTGCAGAGTCAATGGTCTAAATCTGCTCCTACAGTTTGTCTTATGATTGTTCACAACCTTTGCGTTCCCTTTGTGACTCAGAGTTTAATCATCGAGAGGGTGGGGAGACGCCCGCTTCTGATTGGTGGATTCAGCTTCATGGGATTGTCCAGTGCCGGCATAACGATGACGTTACTGGTTCAGGTAACTCCAGTCTCGCACGTGTTTACAAAGCTGCACTGACCACCGCACGCAGGCACTTCACTCCCTCCAGGCTCCCACCCACCCTCCGGCTCCACACTCGCCAAGCTGAGCCAGAATGAAAGAGAGTTCTGCACTCAGAGGCAGCACAACAGCATAACGGTTAGTGAAACACTATTACAGCACCAGAGCCCTGGTTCAATTCGCACCAGCTGTCCTTAAGGAGTCTGTACGTTCTCTCCATGAATACGTAGGTTTCCTCTGGGCGCTCCAGTTTCCTCCCACATTCCAGGACATATTGGTTAGGGTTAGTAAATTTTGGCACCAGAAATCCCCAGTGGGTTAATTATACATTACAGTTACAACATTGGGAGATGGTGATCTAAAGCTGAGGTTCTTAGGAACTTTGCAGAGGGTAGTGAATCTCTGGGTCTCTCCTACCCGTGGAAGTTAGGAGGCTCAATGGAGACACCAGAGTCTGTATGTGCTGGGATCTGGGGTCACACACAGTGTCTGGATAAACTCAGCAGGTCGACCAGCATCTGTGACAAGAGAAGTATTGTTGGTGTTTTAGATTCTGAGGCAGATTTTCAACCTGAAACGCCATTAGTTCCTTTCCCCCCATAGATGCTGGGATGCACAGGATCAGAAAAAAGCTGCAGAAGGTTGTAAACTCAGCCGGCTCTAACATGAGCACTTGCCTCCCCACCATCGAGGACATCTACAAAAGGCGATGCTTCAAGAAGGAGGCATCCATTATTAAGGACCCCGACCACCCAGGGCATGCCCTCTTCTCATTACTGCCATCAGAGAGGGGATACAGGACTCTGACCACCCCCCGCCCCCAGGACATGCCGTATCCCGTATCGATATACGGTATACATTGGATATATGGAACCCTGACCACCCAGGGCATGCTGTCTTCTCATTACTATCACCAGAGAGGAGATACAGGACCCTGACCACCCATACTCAATGTTTCTCAATAGTGAATGAACCTATGAACACTAACTCATTTTTTCTTCTCTTTTTGGGCTACTTATTTAGATTTTTATATTTCTTGTTGTAATTAATTGTGTTTTATGTAGGTGTGGGTGCAATTGTGATGGGCTGGGAGGGAGTGGATAAAGAGAAGGGATAGGAGGTTGACATTCAGATGGGGTAGGGTGGATGTGATGGGATGGTATTTCTTACGGTAATCTCACCTGGTCCCGCAACACCAGCTCCATAGCCAATGACAATAATCTTGACTTGACTAATGTATTTTCTTATGTATTGTAACCCACAACTGCTGCAAAAACAACAAACTTCATGACATATTAGATTAGATTAGATTATGAGGACACTCAGTCCTCGTTTATTGTCATTTAGTAATGCATGCTTTAAGAAATGATACAATGTTCTTCCAGTATGATATCACAGAAACACAAGACAAACCACGACTAAAACTAACAAAAACCACATAATTATAACATATAGTTACAACAGTGCAAAGCAATACCGTAATTTGATAAAGAACAGACCATGGGCACGGTAAAAAAAAGTCTCAAAGTCCTGATAGACTCATCATCTCACGCAGACGGTAGAAGGGAGAAATTCTCCCTGCCATGAGTTTCCAGCACCGCAAACTTGCCGATGCAGCATCTTGGAAGCACCCGACCACAGTCTGACTCTGAGTCCATCCAAAAACTTCGAGCCTCCAACCAGACCCCGTCACCGAGCATTGAGCACCATCTCTGCCGAGCGTTTCGACCCCGGCTCCGGCAACAGGCAACAGGCAATAGGCAAAGCCAAGGATTTGGGGCCATCCCCTCCAGAGATTCTCGATCGCACAGTAGCAGCGGCAGCGAAAAAGGCATTTCAGAAGTTTCTCCAGATGTTCCTCTGTACTTCTCATGTCTGTCTCCATCAAATCAGGATTGTACACTGCATCCTACTTGACAGATAACAGATATTCATCACCGGAGTGGCCACTGCGCCACCGTCAGTGATAATAAACCTGATTCCGATTCTGACTGGAATCGACCCACAAGGTTCCTCCAGCAGACTGTGTGTTGTTCATGGGGGCCAGATCATTGGAGAGGGAGATAGGTTCTTCAGAACTTGAGTGATGGGGAGACTGGCAGGCAGGAGGAGGGGAGGTCTGGGACAGATTGTCCTTGGGCAGGGGGTGGGATGAGGGTCAGAGTGGCCACTCCTGCCCTTCATGCTCTACCTGATCTCAGGATGTCCTGAAACGGCCCTCAGCCGCTGGACATCTGTCCCAGCAGTAGAATCGTTGAGCCTCTTGTGAGGGAGGGGAGAAGGGGACATTCCACACCGGAGTGAGGGTGGAGGGTTTGTGCTGTTAGAGTGGAGGAGGTTAAGAGAAGATTGACCCGAGTTGCTTGAAATCATTAAGGTATGATAACTGTGATTGAAAATTATTAGCAACACACACAAGATGCTGGAGGAATTCAGCAGGCCAGGCAGCATCTATGGAGAGAATACAATCAACAGTTCGGGCCAAGACCCTTCATTAGGACTGGGGAAAAAAAGATGAGAAGTCAGAGTAAGAAGTTGAAGGGAGGGGGAGGAAGAGGCACAAGATGGTAGGTGATAGGAGAGGGGAAGGGGTGAAGTAAAGGGCTGGGAAGTTGACTGGTGAAAGAGATACAGGGCTGGAGAAGGGGGAATCTGACAGGAGAGGATAGAAGACCATGGAAGAAAAGGAAGGGGGAGGAACACCGGAGGGAGGTGATGGGCAGGTAAGAGAGGGAAACAGGAATGGGGAATGGTGAAGGAGATGGGGGGGAAATTACCAGAGGTTGACACCAGCAGGTTGGAGGCTACCGAGACGGAATGTAAGGTGTTGCTCCTCCAGCCCGAGCGTGGCCTCTTCATGGACTGACATGTCGGATTGGGAATGGTAAGTAGAACTGAAACGTGTGGCTATCAGGAGATCCTGCTTTTTCTGGCTTGGACGGATCGATTGCAGGCGGTGGAGAGAGAATCGCGGAGTTGTGGCGGCGACTGTCATAGGGACACCAGGTCCCATCCCCAATCCGGCATGTCAGTCCCTGCCCCCCTCGACTGCCATGGAGGAAACACTCAGGTTGGAGGAGCAACACCTTATATTTCGTCTGGGGAGCCTCCAACGTGATGGCATGAACATTGACTTCTCTAACTTCCAGTAATAGCACTCTCTCTCCTTCACTATTCCCCATTCCTGTTTCTCTCTCTCACCTTATCTTCTTACCTGCCCATCACCTCCCTATGGTGCTCTTCCCCCTTCCCTTTCTTCCATGGGCTTCTACCCTCTCTATTAGATTCCCCCTTCTCCAGCCCTTTATCTCTTTCACCGAACAATGTCCCAGCTCTTTACTTCAACACCTCCCCGTCTCCCGGTTTCACCTATCATCCACTGCCTTGTACTTCTTCCTCCCCTCCCCCCACCTTCTCACTCCGACTTCTCATCTTTTACTTCAGTCCTGATGAACGATCTCGCCCTGAAAGCATCTTCTCCACAGATGCTGCCTGACCTGCCGAGTTCCTGCAGCATTTGCGTGTGTTGCTTTGATCGTTATTCTCGGTCCACTGTCGCACGCTGTTTTTGTGGATCACACCGTGTGGAGTTTGGTTGCGGTGGATATGACCCGGGGGGTGGGATTAGCTCACGGGTGGGCTGTGGTCTGGCAGTCGCTCTGTCCGTGACCTGCGAGCACCAGTGACTGACTCACTCCCACTCTCGCTGTGTTCCAGGTTCCCTGGATGCACTACGCTAGTGTCGCCTGTGTGGTGGGGATCATCACCGGCTTCTGCATCGGACCAGGTACGGGGCCAGATGTCTGAGACCAAAACCCACCCTATCCTAATGTCAGGCTCCCAACCCTTCCTCTTTCCTCTCCTCCCATCACAACCTACCGCATCCTATCACTATCCACCCCTGTGCTGCCACATCCCAATTTCACCCTCCCACCTCCTTCTACTGCAACCTGTTGTTCACCCCTCTTACCCCATTGTACCATAACCTACCCCTTATCACCGTCCATCCAGTCCCCCCCAACTCCCACCCCATCCTATCACCCTCCCACCACTCTCCCCTTCCTTCCCATCATCTTTCACACCTTCCTACTTTCTACTACCACAGCCCACCCCTTCCATCCCTCCCACCTTCTCACACCCTTGCTCACCACAATCCACCAACCTCCCCCAGGGTGGCCAGTCGCGTGTGTTCTCCTCAGTGTAGGGAGAGAGGGGTGGGCCGACGAGCATCAAGTAGGAACACTGGCTATAACCTGGCCCCACAGTGTCCACTCACCTGGCGACTTTGAATCTTCTTCCAGAAGCTCCTGTGTAGCACAACGAAGGCCCAAGGGCAGCCGGGGGTTGGCGTGGGGGAGAGGGATAGAAAGTTAAACTCCGACCCAGTCACAGGAGCTCAAGTTGGTCGTTGTGAGCAGAGTGCAGGTCCTCACTCCTGGTGCTCTCCTCCCACGCCCGTCCTCAGCCTTCTCTGTTGCTGCCGAGACGCTAGGCACAATGGAGGAACACCTCACACTGCATTTACAGTGCCAGGAGGAACACTGAGTTTCTCGTATCCAGGTGACCCACCTCCCCGATGCTCTGCACCCGTACGCACCTCGTTTTCTTTCCTTTTGTTCACCCTTCCACCTTCTACCCCCAACAAGAGAAAATCTGCAGATTCTGGAAATCCAACCAACACACACAAAATGGTGGAGGAACTCAGCAGGCCAGGCAGCATCTATGGAAAGAAGTACAGTCGATGTTTCAAGCCGAGACCCTTCGGCAGGACCCTCTACCCCACCCCCCACCTGGATTAGCCTGCCCATCATTCCCCTCCCCAGCTGGTTTCACCACTCACCTACCAGCCTTTGTCCCACCTTCCCTCACACTGCTATACACCAGCAATCTTCTCCTGCCCCTCTAGGTCCGATGCAGGGGCTTGACATGAAATATAAACCTACACCTCCTGCCTCCACAGTCGCTGCCCAACCCCCTAAGTTACAGAGACATGCAGCTTGGAAAGAGGCCCTTTGGCCCAACTCTGCTAGTCCCAGTTGCCCGTGTTCAGTCTGTAACCCTCCAAACCCCACCCCTCCGTCTACCTATCCAAATACCCCACAAGTGTTGCAATCGTACCTGCCTCGACCACTTCCTCTGGCAGCTCATTCCAGGTACTCACTGCCCTCTGTGTAAGTAAATTACCTTTCAGGTCTCTTTTAAGTCACTCTCCTCTTATCCTGTCTTCTTCCAGGAGCTGATTTCTTTGTTGCAGGTTCTACAGGTGACTTCCAGCACCTGTGTCCCCTTCTTTGATCTCCCTGTCTCCACCTCGGGAGGCAAACTATCGACCAACACGGTGTCCACCTGCAGTCTCCGCGGTCAGCAGCCCAGCCTCTCTCCCGGGTCCTCGTGACATAAAGCTGAACACAGGAGCCATTCACTCTTACATAGAACACATCCTCTTTAAGTGAAAGCCTTAGAGCCGATCCAACTGCAGACACCTCCCCACCATCCAGGAGCCCACGGTAGTACTGATGTAGAGGAGACCAATCAGACAGCACCACTGCTTCTGAACTCCAGAGAAACCCAGTTCAATTCTGACCTCCGATACTGTCTGTGTGGAGTCTGCTTGTTCCCCCAGTGACCGTGTGGTGCTCCAGTTTCCTCCCACAGCCCAACGACAGGCTGGACAGGAGGTGGACAGAAGCCAGAATAAAAGAGTAGGGAGAAGGGAGGAGAACTGGAGCTGGCAGGTGATAGATGATTCCAAGTGAGTTTTGATGAAGGGTCTCGGCCCGAAACATCGACTGTTCATTTCTCTCTGCTGTCTGACCTGCTGAGTTCCTCCAGCATTTTGTGTGTGCTGACCTTTAGTTTCCAATTAGAAATGCATTGAGACTGAATTCTACAGGGAAGTAGAGGGTTGCAATGGTGTGCCTTCGACCAGATAAATGTGGCTAGATCCAACATTCACACCAGCAGACTCCCCATGACATTCAGGGTCTGTTCCACCCTCTCACACGTCCAGTCGAGCACTCTCACATCACTCAGAGCAGTCTCATATTGAGAAGGCCATCACTGTGGTGTCCTGTAGGTTTTCTTCCTCAGATTGTTGGACGAGGAGTTTGCAGTGCTCAGCAAATCCGGAGTCTGGAGACTGGAGACTGGAGGAGGAGCTGCCGTGGGCAGAGGCGTAGGATTGAAGAAGCCTCTGATTCGCTGGGGTGCTCCCTCACTCGAGCCTCAGCATAGCTCAGCAGCAAGGCTTAAGGCTGATTTATACTTGTGCGTCAACTCGACGCTGTTACCTACCTACGCAAGTGGCCGACGCGCGTTGTGAGCATTTATACTTGTGCGTTGGTGTGTCTGCGTCGCTCTGCAATTCGGGCACGTCGTGCACGCGCACACACCTGCTTGGTCATGGTAGTCTTTCTCGGGGTAAACAAGTTTAAAGGGAGCGTCTTTTTTCATAAAAGCGAAATGTGTCCTCCATAATTTCGGAGGTCTGTAAAGCTTTATGGAAAGCATTGCAGCCAGAGTTCCTTCCCTACCCTTCAGTCGCCCGATGGGAAGCTATTGCAGCGTATGAGGAAATACGATGCTCCCAGGCGGACCAATCACAGTTGTTGCAGTCTGCGTTGCTGCGACGCGTAGTTACATTTTGGGAGAGGTGCACGTCAGGCTACAGCGTAGGGATCCGCGTCGGCTCTGCGTAGGGTTCGCGGCTACGCCGTACCTACGGCATCAATTTGACGCAGAAGTATAAATCAGCCTTTAGACCCGAACATGGATCGTACAGAAGCAGTCCATCCACTCCATACAAACCACATCCACATTTATCCACATTTAGAGTCCAGGACCAGGGGATACAGCTCAGAATACAAGGACTTCCAAGGATCAGAGATGAGGAAGAATATCTTTCACCAGAGTGTGGAGAATCTGTGGAATTCATTGCTACTGATTGCTGTGGAGGCCAAGTCAATGCGTTTATTTAAACTGGAGGTTGATAGGTTCTTGATTAGTAAGAGTATGAAAGGTTATAGAGAGAAGGCAGGAGAATGGGGTTGAGAGGGAAAATAAATCAGCCATGATCAAATAGTGGTCCAGACTGTGAGGGAAAAGTGGCCTAATTCTGCTCCTATGTCTTATTGTCCTCTCAGTCTATTCATGTGACCCTCTGTCCTGTCCTCTGCTTCTCCAGCCTCCTCTTCAACACATCAACACTACCCACACACCCCACCCCTCCCCGTGGGAGTGTGCTCCACATTCCCACCACTCTCTGGAGAAAGGAGTTTCTCTGGAATTCCCTGTCAGGTACCTTGCTGACTCTCTGACACTGGCGATCTCTGAATCCTCTCTTTCCCACAAGTGGAAACATTCTCTCCACTCCACAGACCCCCTCAGCCCTGTTATTACAGATGAGAACACAGTTTGCCCATCCTGTCCTGGGGTTTGTACCAGCCACACTGAGTGGAGAGAAGGGGTAGGCGAAGTTTTAAATTCTCCAGCACCACCAAACTTGGTCTGTTCTGGTCGTCTTATTATGGGAAGGATATAGGCATCCGTTAGTCTCACGAGACCCTGGGCCTGGGCAAGGTTTTATGGAAGACCGGCAGCTGCAAGTCTCCCCTCTCCACACCACCGATGTTGTCCAAGGGAAGGGCACTAGGGCCAATACAGCTTGGCACTGGTGTCATCACAGAACAATGTGTGGTTAAGTGCCTTGCTCAAGGACACACACGCTGCTTCAGCTGAGGCTCGAACTAGCGACCTTCAGATCACTAGACCAACACCTTAACCACTTGGCCACACGCCAACACATAGGAAGGACGTGGAAGCTTTAAGGAGGGTGCAGAAGAGATTTACCAGGATGCTGCCTAGATCAGAGAGCAGGTCTTATGAGGATAGGTGAGCAGACTAGAGCTTTTCTGTTTGGAGTGAAGAGGATGAGAGGTGACTTGATAGAGGTGTATAAGATGGTAAGAGGCATAGAGTAGACAGCCGGAGACGTTTTCTCAGGATCTGTTTACACTTTGATTAAATCCATTTTGATTCAAAGTTTTAAAACAATGAAACATGGGGGGGCGTGGTAAATATCTTTTTATAAGCACTGTATAGGAGGAAGTCAGAGGTACATTTTTTCTACAGAGGGTGGTAGGTGCATGAAACACGCTCACAAGAGAGAAGGAAAATACAACAGGGGTGTTTAAGAGAGCCTTAGAAAGGCACATGGATGAAAGAAAAATGGAGGACTATCCGGGTTAGATTGATCATGGAGTAGGTTAAAAGGTCAGCACAACACGGTGGGCCGAAGGGCCTGTACTGTTCTATCTTCTGTCACCTCAGTGAATTCCGCACTGTTCCTGGCTGGTCTGATTGAAGGCGCAGAACGCAGTATAACAGGGGCACCTCGGAATGATAAATGTGGGTGCTGCTGTTTTAGGTAGTTGATGTATCGGTACTGTCCATGAAGAATATATTACATTTACAACAGAGAATGTATTCAGTGTAATTACATCTTTAATTAGTCCTTTCCATGCATCATTGTTTATAAACAATGATGAATATATCTTCTTCTTTATTCTTAATGAACAATAGCATTCAACTCTGGGTTCGGATCCATTTTATCACATTAAGTTCTGCCATGGCTATTATGCAAAACTGATGCAAATCTGGGCTAAATTGTTGCTGAACTCACCCTCTGCATGTTAGATTAGATCACTGTCTCCATCTCTGTTAAGTAAGTGGGGAGCTGGACGGCCCTGTGCCACAGATGAGCTTGCTTTCTCTGTAATCTCCGAGTTTGACGTACGTATCTGTGGAAGGGTTGAGTAAGATGGGGGCAGAGGGGGCCCATACGTCTATTCAGTAACATCCCTTCCCCAACACCTCCCTCCCCAACACCTACCTCCCACCACCCCCACTCCCACAGGCAGTACTGGGGGATGCAGTTTCCTCAAGTTACCAGGAACACAGACCTTTGTGTACTCATTGGAGGATTTATTTTAGTTTTATTTAGAGATACAACACGGTAACAGGCCGTTCAGCCCAGAAAGCTTGCGTTGCCCATTTACACATGTGACCTACTAACTCATACGCCTTTGGACTGTGGGAGGAAACCGGAGCACCCAGAGGAAACCCATACAGTCACGGGGAGAACGTACAAACTCCTCACAGACATTGGCAGGAATTGAAGCCCAGTTGCTGGTGCAGTAAAGATGTTACATTAACTTCC
The DNA here is from genome assembly GCF_963921235.1 of Mobula hypostoma. NCBI lineage: Eukaryota > Metazoa > Chordata > Chondrichthyes > Myliobatiformes > Myliobatidae > Mobula > Mobula hypostoma. Next base: position 16,301,452 of record NC_086115.1, on the reverse strand, counting down.
ACGCTGCCATGCCTGGATTATCCACGTCTTCCTGGTGCTGTTTGTCAGAGAGCAGGTTTTTTGTACCATGGGTTGTGTGATCTGTGGGAGTGGGTCAGCGCCATTGTTTCTGTTAACCGACTTCTGTCTCTCATCACCCTCCTCCCTCTCGTCCCTGCCTCATCTGGCTGACTGCCTACCCCGCTCCCCTCCTCTTCCTCCTCATCTATTGGTTTGCATCTGCTGTCTAACGCTGTCTCTCATCTTCTTCAACTCTAACTCCTGCCCTCCCTCCTCCACCTCTTCATCCACTCACTCCCCACCCTCACTCTCTCACTACCCACTCCCTCTCTCATTCCCCCTCATTCCTTACATTCTCCTCTCCGTGCCCCTCCATCCCTCTCCATTCCCATTCCTCTCACTGCCCCCACCTCTCCCACCCCCTCCTCTCCCCTTTCACTCCCCCCACATCCTCCTCTCCTTCTCTCCCTTCCCACTCTCTCCTCTCCCTCCCGCACCTCCTCCTCTCCCTCTCCCACCCCTCCATTCCCTCTCTCATACCCTCCTGTCCCTCCCACCCTCCCCTACCATTTTTCCATCCTTCCATTTTCTTTTACTTTCTTCTCCTATGGCCTGAGTGCTGACTCTCTCGCGCTCTCTCTTTCTCCTTTTACATTCTCTCCATTCCCGCCCTCTTTGATCTCTCTCCCTCTCTCCTCCCCACTCATTTACTTGCTGTCTCCCTGTCCCACATTCTCTCTATTTGACCCATTATCTCCCACACTCACTCTGTTCTCTTCTCCCACTCTCTTTATCTGCCACTTCCTTTCTCTCTCCCAAATGTCCTCCCCTACCCCCCCGCTCTTCCCCTGCCCACCATGTTGCTCTTCCAGCGGGCGTCCCCTTCCTGATGACAGCAGAGCTGTTCACCCAGTCCCACCGGCCGGCGGCCTACATCGTGGGAGGCTCCCTCAACTGGCTCTCCAACTTCACCGTGGGCTTTGTCTTCCCCTTCCTGCAGGTCGGTGCTTTACTGCAGCTGGTCCGGGTTCAGTTTTGTTCATCACAGGTACAGTGAAATGTATTGTTTGCATTGTGTTGGGAGCAGCCCACAATTGTCCCCCCCCCCCCCGCTGATTGCCCTCAAAGTCCTAAATCCCTCCCATGAGCATTGCCTGATTCAGATCTATTTATCACACGGACGGAAATGAGTTATTAACTTCAAACTTTCTGCATTTTCACTCAAAGAGTTGAACTGCACGTGCATGTAACGAGAGCTGTATAACTCATCTCCTTGTACCTTAGGCCACGAATTTATCAATCACCCCTGCTGTGGACCACTTCTACAAAGAAGGGATCCGTATGCTCCACAACTGCTGGACTAAGTGTGTACATGTAGGAGGGGACTATGTTGAAAAATAAATGTGCTAGGTTTTCTAAAATTGACTCCCCCTACCTTAGGCCACGAACTTATCAATCACCCCTTGTAGGTTTCAATGTACATCACTAATAAATCTATCTATCTAATCTATAAAGGTGTGCTGTACTCTGTATTTCATGAGACCTGTACACTGTAAGCAGGATTGTTACATCTGCTACCACATGGTGTATTATCAGATAACACAGACTGAGGTGTTTTAGGTGCTAATACACTGTCGTAGGAAAGGGTTACACCCAGCAAGTGTCATTAACCAATAATGCATGGTGTATTGCAACACTCACAACATGCTGGAGGAACTCAGCAGATCGGGCAGCATCCGTGGAAACGATCAGTCAGATACGTGGTGTATTGTACTACATTGTAAACAGGAGTGTTGTACCTGTAGTGTGCACGTCGACACATTGAAAAATACAGTGAAATGCGTCATTGGCCTCAATAGCCAGCACAATACGAGGATGTGCAGGGGCAGTTCGCAAGTGCCCCCATAATGTCCCCAGAACTTACTAACCCGTACACGTTTGGAATGTGGGAGGAAAGCCACAATCACAGGGAGAATATGCAAACTCCTTCCAGACTCCTTCCCACATCGCAGTGGGAATTGAATCCCAGTCACAGGTGCTGTAAAGTGTTTACACTGCCATGCCACTCCTTGAAACCATGTTAAACATGTGGTCATCTTAAAACTAGTGTCTCACTATGTTGGACGCAGTGACCCCTGTTGCAGAAGTCCGATATAACAAACCACCTCACTGTGTGATAGAAACAGGAATACTCGACAGAGTTGCATAATTGCAACTACAGAGGATTCCAGTTAACTGAGACATCAGAGCCAATACATTTTGGTCCAATTAAGTGGCTGCCCCAATTAGCTGAACCCTCATGGAAATAGTTTAAAAGGTATAAAAAATACGAACTGTTGCTTAACTGAGTAACAAATTATGTATTTAAATGAAATACAGAACATATTAGAACACTACCAATACTACTACGATACTATAAAATTGTATTAGTTCCTGATAGTCATTAATAGAGGAATTTGTACTGTGTATGTTGCCATGTTCTTTTGATTGACTGCAAATGAACAAACTCAACGCATATACCTAATGCAAATATTGGACTGCCTTCATACAATGTTTTCGATGATTACATCCTCCAAATCTTCATTTTCATTGTAACATTCAAGATGATTGTCGACACCTTCAAATTCTTCGTAGGTCCTAAATTGTTGAAGTAGTGAATTGTTTCATTTTCACTCCTGGCAGTTTTTGGCATCTCCAGGCATGAATGCTTGAAACCGCAGAGAGCAAAACGGTTCCAAATTGTCTTACCGCTTATTTCTCGTGAACTATCAGTGACAAACTTTACTGCTTTTTGAACAGAAGTACATGCAACTGACATTAAAAATCTGTTTGCCGTCAGCATGGTGTAGTGTCTAATGGTCACACAATTACACGTGACTAACGTGAGTTAGAAACTGTTCGTCAACAGTCTCCCAATTACACAGCATAAACGAAGGGAATCCCGGCTATTTTCACAATTAGTTTTTTTGTTCTTTAAGAGTTCTCCCAAATAAGCAGCCACCCCGTATGTCTTCAGCCTCCTTTACCTCCTCCCAGAGGGCATGTTCTGGACAGTGGAGGTCCTTCATGATGGATGCTGCCTTTTTGAGACATCGCCTTTGGAAGATGTCCTTGGTGGTGGTGGGAAGGTTAGTGCCTGCAATGGAACTGGCTGAGTTTACAACCCTCTGCAGCTTTTTCTGATCCTGTGCATTGACGCCTCCATACCAGATGGTGATGCAGCCAATTAGAATGTTAATAAATAACATGCACAGGATAACATACTCAGTAACATGTCATGTACTACCACTGTACTGTGTAACTGTAACAGTACATGCTGCTTTCTGGTTTTCGTTTTACTTCCTCGATGGAATGATCTGTCCGGAAGGCAGGCAAACAAAAGCTTCCCACTGCATCTCGGTACATCTGACAATAATAACCCGTGACCCATTCTGAGCTGTGAACCCCCTCTCTGTTTTCCCAGATGTCTGCCGGTGCCTACTGCTACCTGGTCTTCTGTGGCATTTGCTGGCTCGTCTGCATCTATGTCCACTTGGTCATTCCTGAGACCAAGAACAAGACCTTCATGGAGATCAGCCAGATGTTCTCTGTCAGTCACCCAGTGTCAAGTTCGTCCAGGTCCCGCATGTCACCCGATGAGCTCCAGCTGAAGAAGTTCAGTGGATACGGGACGCTAGATTCTAGTTCTTCATTCATTGAGAGTTCCAGATTTTTCTAGGAAGCAGCCTCAGCAGGCAGAGGTATGAATTCGGGCAAGATGCGCTGAACAGATGCACCAATGGAATATTGAAAGGCCTGGATAGAGTGGGTGGAGAGAGTATGTTTTCTGTAGTGGCGGAGTCTATGACCAGAGGGCACAGCTCAAAATAGAAGTACATCCCTTTAGGACAGAGATGAGGAGGAATTTCTTTAGCCAGATTGTGGTGAATCTGTGGAATTCATTGCTACAGATGGCTGTGGAGGCCAAGTCATTGGATAAATTTAAAACAGATATTGATAGATCCTTGATTTGTCAGGGCGTCGAAGGTTCTGGGGAGAAGGCAAGAGAATGGGGTTGAGAGGGAATGATGGAATTGCAAAGCAGACTAAATGGGCTGAATGGCCTAATTCTACTCTTTTGTCTTGGTCCTATGAACAGAAAGATTCCATTTCCTGTACTGTTTGTTGCTGCGCAGGTGCTAATTTACAAGAATGTCCCTCACCTCCACACCCTGTCCCTGCACTGGGTCACACCAGTGTGTGGTTGCTAAAGTTGAAACCACTTCCCTACAGCACCTCTTTCTCCCGTGGCCCACTATCCCCTCCCACCCTTTACATCTTCTGACTATCACCTTCCAGCTTCTTACTTCATCCACCTCTACCTCCTCTACTCACCCACCTTCCCCCTCACCTGGTCTCATCTATCACCTGCCAGCTTCTACTCCTCGATCTTATTCTGGGTTCTGCCTTTTCCTTTCCAGTCCCGGTGAAGGGTCTTGGCTCAAAACATTGACTGTTTTCTCCCCTCCATAGATGCTGCCTGACCGGGATTTTGTGTGTGGTTGCAGTAGTATGTATGTCTCTTGCCTCCCTCCTCATCTTTCCCACATCATCTTCACCCTCAATGTCCACACCTCCATCCTCCTCTCCCTCCTCACGAACCCCTCTTCCTCAGCCCTCCCTCCTGCAAACCACAGGCTGCACCAGTGTCGGGAGGTCACCACTTCCTGGGCCATCCCATCCCATCTATTGTCTATCCCAGGGCTGGGGCTGCCATTCCAGAATGGAACGCCCTCTCACTTTGGAGTTAGACATTTTGTGAGTTTAAGGAGCCCCTTGCACAGCTGATGACTCTGTTGAGTGGGCAGACACAGCTGGAATAGAGCTGGGACAGTCTGCCTGATGTGAGTGGGTCCGTGCTTATCAACCAACCAATTTCAGTTTAACACATAGCAGCGCAGTGCAGACAACACTCAGTGTGTCTGATGGCATCTGTGGAGAGAGAGAGAAACAGTCATCAGAGCTGGTAAAGCCTCTCTCCACACACACTGTCCAACCTGGTGAGTGTTCCAAACATCTTTTTGTTTTTATTTCAGATTCCTAGCATCTGCAGGTTTTTCATCTTCATTTCAATGGATGACCTCATTGCCAGTGACAGGACCTCATTACTTGTGGTGGAACTTTATTTCCAATAATGAGGCCTCATCGCCAGTGGTAGAATCTTATTTCCAGTTGTGGGACTTTACTGCCAGTGAGATCGAGCTGAGCACAATCCTCTCCCATGTTTTCAGCACCACACTGGCAGAGGAGTGTGTGGAAAATCCTGAGATGGTGGACATCACTCACAAATGTAAGGCACTGTTTCTATATAAAGGATACTGATGTTTTACCAACATGTTGTCTTGAGTAATTTAATGAAATCCTTCTCAAGCGATCAGTCCAAGAGCAGGGTCTCGACCCAAATCAACTGTTCATACCCCCACAGATGTTTCTCACCTGCTGAGTTCCTCCAGCAGTTTGTATTTTTGCTCCAGATTCCAAGATCTCTTGTGTCTGAGGGAGAATATCCAAGAGATGATAGTCAACAAGAATTGGGAGCAATTTAGTCAGAGAGTAACACAGCACAGAAAGAGGCCCTTCAGCCCAGCTGGTCCTTGCCGACCACAGCATCCTCACTGCTAATCACAGTTGTCTGCATTCAGCCCATGACCCTCCAAGCCCCTCTCCTCCACGCACCTATTCAAATGCCTCAAATGTTACAGTTGGATCTGCCTCGACCACTACCTCTGGTAACTCATTCCAGGTACTCACTGCCCTCTGTGTGAAGAATTTACTTCTTGGGTCTCTTTTCAATCTCTCCCTTCTTGTCTTGTTTCTATCCCCTCCAGTTTTGGCCTCTCCAAACCTGGGGAAAAGACTATGACCATCCATCTTATCCGTATACAGGGAGTGCAGAGGAGATTTACAAAGATGTTGCCTGGATTGGAGAGCATGCCTTATGAGAATAGGTTGAATGAACTTGGCATTTTCTCCTTGGAGCAACGGAGGATGAGTGGTGACCTGACAGAGGTGTGTAAGATGATGGGAAGCATTGATCGTGTGGATAGTCAGAGTCTTTTTCCCAGGGCTGAAATGGCTAATACAAGAGGGCATAGTTTAAAGGTGCTTATAAGTAGGTACAAGGGGGATGTCAGAGGTAAGTATTTTCACCGAGGGTGGTGGGTGTCTGCCAGCGACAGTGGCGGAGACGGATACAACAGGATATTTTAAGAGTCTTAGATAGGTCCATGGAACTTAGAAAAATAGAGGGCTAAGCGGTAGGGTAACTCTAGGCAGTTTCTAGAGTCGGCACATTGTGAGCCAAAGGGCCTGCAATGTGCTGTAGATTTCTATGATTTATACCCCTCATGATTTTGTAAACTCCAGTGAGGAGGTCTGCTCTCATTTTCCAAGTTCACTTCAGGACCTTCACTTCTGTGGTGTTGTAGAGGCCAGCACAGTTCTCCTTGGATTTAGAACATAGAACAGTACAGTATGGTACAGAAACAGGCCATTTGGCCCACAATGTTGTGCTGACCCAGTTAAGAAGAAAATCAAAAACTCTAATCCTTCCTACCTACACCATGTTCATATCTCTCCATCTTCCTCACATCCCTGTGCCTATCTAAACGTCTCTTAAATGTCTCTAATTTTTTGCCTCTACCACTATACCAGGCAGTGCATTCCAGGCATCCACCACTCTCTGAGTAAAAAACTTACCCCTCGCATCCCTCCTGAACCTATCTCCTCTCACCCTCAATGGATGCCTTTTGGTATTAGACGTTTCAACCTTGGGAAACCGATACCCTCTGTCCACTCTATCTATGCCTCTCATAATTTGTAAACTTTATGAGTTCTCCCCTCAGCCTCCGACGCTCCAGAGAAATCCAGCAGCATCCGGGTAAACCTCTTCTGCACCCTCTCCAATGTCCTAGGGGGAGCGTTTGCTACTGTTGTTCAGGAGGATTTAAACTAATGTGGCTGGGGCATGGGAACAAGTGTAGAGAGACAGAGGGGTGTAAAATGAGGGTAGAAGCAAAAAGTAGTAAGGTGAGAAGTAAAAGTGGCAGGCAGGCAAATCCAGGGCAAAAATCAAAATGGGACACTTTTCAACATAATTGTATAAGGGCTAAGAGAGTTGTAAAAGCAAGCCTGAAGGCTTTGTGTGTCAATGCAAGGAGCATTCATAACAAGGTGGATGAATTGAATGTGCAGATAGTTATTAATGAATATGATATAGTTGGGATCACAGAGACATGGCTCCAGGGTGACCAAGGATGAGAGCTCAGGAGGGATAGACATGAAAGAAAAGGAGGTGGGGTGGCATTGCTGGTTAGAGAGGAGATTAATGCAATAGAAAGGCAGGACATAAGCCGGGAGGATGTGGAATCGATATGGGTAGAGCTGCATGACACTAAGGGTCAGAAAACGCTGGTGGGAATTGTGTACAGGCCACCTAACAGTAGTAGTGAGGTTGGAGTTGGCATTAAACAGGAAATTAGAAATGCATGCAGTAAAGGAACAGCAGTTATAATGGGCGACTCCAATCTACATATAGATTGGGTGAACCAAATTGGTAAGGGTGCTGAGGAAGAGGGTTTCCTGGAATGTATGCGGGGTAGTTTTCTGAATCGACATGTCGAGGAACCAACTAGAGAGCAGGCCATTCTGGACTGGGTATTGAGCAATGAGGAAGGGTTAGTTAGCAAGCTTGTCGTGCAGGGCCCTTTGGGTAAGAGTGACCATAATATGGTGGAATTCTTCATTAAGATGGAGAGTGACATAGTTAATTCAGTAACAAAGGTTCTGAACTTAAAGAAGGGTAACTTTGAAGGTATGAGATGTGAATTAGCTAAGATAGACTGGCAAATGATACTTAAAGGGTATGGATGAACTGCAACAGTTGTTCATCCCAGTTTGGCAAAAGAATAAACCAGGGAAGGTAGTGCACCCGTGGCTGACAAGGGAAATTAGGGATAGTATCAATTCCAAAGAAGAAACATACAAATTAGCCAGAAAAAGCGGCTCACCTGAGGACTGGGAGAAATTCAGAGTCCAGCAGAGGAGGAAAAAGGGCTTAATTAGGAAGGGGAAAAAAGATTATGAGAGGGAGCTGGCAGGGAACATAAAAACTGACTGTAAAAGCTTTTATAGATATATGAAAAGAAAAAAGATTGGTTAAGACAAATGTAGGTCCCTTACAGTCAGAAACAGGTGAATTGATCATGGGGAACAAGGACATGGCAGACCAATTGAATAACTACTTTGGTTCTGTCTTCACTAAGGAGGACATAAATAATCTTCCGGAAATAGTAGGGGACCGAAGGTCTAGTAAGATGGAGGAACTGAGGGAAATACATGTTAGTAGGGAAGGGGTGTTAGGTAAATTGAAGGGATTGAAGGCAGATAAATCCCCAGGGCCAGATGGTCTGCATCCCAGAGTGCTTAAGGAAGTAGCACAAGAAATAGTGGATGCATTAGTGATAATTTTTCAAAACTCTTTAGATTCTGGATTAGTTCCTGAGGATTGGAGGGTGGCTAATGTAACCCCACTTTTTAAAAAAGGAGGGAGAGGGAAACCGGGGAATTATACACCGGTAAGCCTGACATCGATGGTGGGGAAAATGCTCGGGTCAGTTATCAAAGATGTGATAACAGCACATTTGGAAAGCGGTGAAATCATCAGACGAAGTCAGCATGGATTTGTGAAAGGAAAATCATGTCTGACCAATCTCACAGAATTTTTTGAGGATGTAACTAGTAGAGTGGATAGGGGAGAACCAGTGGATGTGGTATATTTGGATTTTCAAAAGGCTTTTGACAAGGTCCCACATAGGAGATTAGTGTGCAAACTTAAGGCACGCGGTATTAGGGGTATGGTATTGATGTGGATAGAGAATTGGTTGGCAGATAGGAAGCAAAGAGTGGGAATAAACGGGACCTTTTCAGAATGGCAAGCAGTGACGAGTACCGCAAGGCTCAGTGCTCAGTGCTGGGACCCCAGTTGTTTACAATATATATTAATGACTTAGACGAGGGAATTAAATGCAGCATCTCCAAGTTTGCGGATGACACGAAGCTGGGCGGCAGTGTTAACTGTGAGGAGGATGCTAAGGGGATGCAGGGTGACTTGGATAGGTTAGGTGAGTGGGCAAATTCATGGCAGATGCAATTTAATGTGGATAAATGTGAGGTTATCCACTTTGGTGGCAAAAACAGGAAAACAGATTATTATCTGAATGGTGGATGATTAGGAAAAGGGGAGGTGCCACAAGACCTGAGTGTCATTGTACATCAGTCGTTGAAAGTGGGCATGCAGGTACAGCAGGCGGTGAAAAAGGCGAATGGTATGCTGGCATTCATAGCAAGAGGATTTGAGTACAGGAGCTGGGAGGTACTACTGCGGTTGTACAAGGCCTTGGTGAGACCACGCCTAGAGTATTGTGTGCAGATTTGGTCCCCTAATCTGAGGAAAGACATTCTTGCCATGGAGGGAGTACAAAGAAGGTTCACCAGATTAATTCCTGGGATGGCAGGACTTTCATATGATGAAAGACTGGATCGACTAGGCTTATACTCGTTGGAATTTAGAAGATTGAGGAGGAATCTTATTGAAATGTATAAAATTCTAAAGGGATTGGACAGGCTAGATGTAGGAAGATTGTTCCTGATGTTGGGGAAGTCCAGTACGAGGGGTCACACTTGAGGATAAAGGGGAAGCCTTTTAGGACCGAGATGAGGAAAAACTTCTTCACACAGAGAGTGGTGAATCTGTGGAATTCTCTGCCACAGGAAACAGTTGAGGCCAGTTCATTGGCTATATTTAAGAGGGAGTTAGATATGGCCCTTGTGGCTAAAGGGATCGGAGGTATGGAGAGAAGGCAGGTACAGGGTTCTGAGTTGGATGATCAGCCATGATCATACTGAATGGCGGTGCAGGCTCGAAGGGCCGAATGGCCTACTCCTGCACCTATTTTCTATGTTTCTATGTTCAGCATCCTTCCTATAGTGGAGCAACCACAACTGTGTGCAATACTCCAGATGTGGCCAAACCAGAGTTTTATAAAGTTGTAGCATAACCTCCTGACTTTTGAAATTAATGCCTCGACTAATAAAAACAAGCATTCCATAAGCCTTCTTAACCACCTTATCAACCTGTGTAGCCACTTTCAAGGAACTACGAACTTGGATCCCAAGATCTTTTTTGTTCAGCAACACTGTTAAGGACTTTGCCCTACCAAGGTGCAATAGCGCACATATATCTGGGCTACAGACATACTGCTCAAATAACTCCATTCACCCACTACCCACTATCTTCTATGCACAAGGCAGTTCTGATTCCAAACAGGCATCTGCCGTGGATCCCATGCATCTTAATCTCCTGGAGTAGTCTCCCATGAAGGACTTCATCAAACACCTTACTAAAACCCATGTAGACAACATCTACTGACCCACCTTCATCAACCTCTCTCATTACCTTGCCAAAAAACTCAAATTTAACGGTGTGTCCAATGATCAGGCACAGGGTTGATCAAGCGGACGGAGAGAGAGTGTTTCCAGTGCCATGGCCACCTGGGAGACGCTGCTGGTTCAAGTGTTGGAAGCAGATTCAACAGCAGACCACAAACCAGTGTTCGGAAGTGGAAGTGTGCGGAACGCAGGGCTAAATGTCAATGTTGTGGGTCGGATCCCTGCATCAGGACTGAGATTGGAGAGAGGGGGATGGCCAGTGGGAGGAACTTCCCTTCAAAATCAGCATACATTGAAGAGACTTCGCTGTGGAAGAGTAATGTGGGGAGACCGCGAATGCTGGAACCTGGAGCAACAAGGAACCTGTTGGAAGAACTCAGCAGCTCGAACTGCATTTGAATGAGGGGGAAAGGAACAGTCGAAACTGAGAAGTCCTGATATAAGGTTTTGACCTGAAATGTCAACCGTGCCCTTTCCCCACAGATTCTACTTAACCCAATGATTGCCTCAAGCAGGTTGTTTGTTTCACTGGGCTAATTCATGGAGTGAGAGGGGTGCCCAATCCCAAGCAGTTTAATAAATTAGAGCTGTACTCTTTGGAGTTCAGGGAGTAAGAGGCAGTTTTACTGACATTAATATGAGATGGAATATCTCAAACACAGGGACGGGGTGACAAGTAAAAAGGTGGGGGGGCAGTTATATAGGACTAAACACAAGAGATTCTGCAGATGCTGAAAATATCAAGCAACAAACACAAAGTGCTGGAGAAACTCAGCAGGTCCTGATGCTGCCTGACTTGCTGAGGTCCAAAAGTCATTTCAGATCTCCGCAGTAATATCTTGTCAGAGAGGCAGCCGAGTCTGTGGAATTCTTTATTTTGGTGGGTGGTGGAGGCTGGATCATTCTCCGAGGTCACATCTACAGAGACACCCCCACCAACCTCCTGAAGATTAACCATCTTTGCTCTCCTTCCCAATTCCAGCCCTAACCTTAACCTGAAACATCAGCAACAAGATGGGCCAGATCTCCGGAGTATCAGAGAAGTGGGCAAATTAGTTTATTATTGTCACCTGTACTGAAGTACAGTGGAAAAATTTGTCTATCCCCCCCAGAACTATCTCCTCCCCCCACCCGCTCCCTCCATGCCCTTCCCATCCACGTACCTATCCAAACTCCTCTTAAATGTTGAAATTGAACCCACATCCACCATTTCCGCTGGCAGCTCGTTCAATACTCACACCACTCTACCCACCCAGCTTCCCCCTAGCCTGGTCTCACCTGCCAGCTTGTACTCTTCCTCTTTGCCCCACCTTCTTATTCTGGTTTCTGCCCCCTTCCTTTCCAGTCCTGATGAAGGATCTCGGCCCAAAACATCAGCTGTTTATTCCCCTCCATAGATGCTGCCTGGCCTATTGAGTTCCTCCAGCATTTTGTGTGTGTTGCTCAGGAATTCCAGCATCTGCAGAATCCCTTGTGGTTATGATTCTGATTCCGTTTTCATGGAATTTAGGAGACTTGGGGTGGGGAATTGACCTTAAAGAGATGTGTATAAAATTATGAGGGGCATAGATAGAGTGAATGCACTCAGTTTTTCCCCCCAGGACTGGGGGCATCAAGAACTAGATGGAATAGGTTTAAGGTGAGAGAGAAGGGGACCTGAGGGTCAAGTTCTTCACAGAGGGCAGTCGGTGTATGGACTGAGCTGCCAGAGGGAGTAGTAGAGCCAAGTACAATTACAATACTTGGGGTGGGGGGGGGGAAGGTTTAGAGGGACATGAACTAAATGTGGACAAGAGGGACTAACTTAGTCAGCCTGGATCGGTTGGGCGAAAGGATCTGTTTCTGTGCAGTATGACTGTGGGACCTCTGAACCCAGGGACACAGGAGACCGCAGATGCCGGAATGTAGGGCAACTGTCAGCGGGTCGACGGAGGAAAGGAATTGTCGATTCCTCGGCTTGAAACCCGGCATTGGGACTCTTCTGCCTCTACCCTCTCAACACCCACCCTGACAATTGCTCTCAAAGTCCTACCCATACCCACCAGATCCTATTCATGAGCACCACCACCCCATTCATATTCAGATTTATTGATCACATCTACAAAAGTCTGAGGCGTGTATGCATATAGCCAGGGCACCTAAGACTTTTGCACAGTACAGTATTTGTCAACGTGGAGCAGTGAACATGTTTGTAAACCTGGCCGGAGTGAAGGATGTTGGAAATGGTGAGGGTGGGGCGCCATGGGAGGGGTATAGGACAGGTGGCAGAGAAGGAGTGCCCGGCATGGGGGATGCAGACACACCCAACCCTGGGCACTAGGTAAAGTCATTTGATCCCAAACAATTGGTTTATTGGTCATTACAGAATATCTCGCTGCTGCTTCCCACTCCCTTACCTATTTTCCAACCGCGGATCCCCTCTCCCTGTCCCCTTCCCGCTCTCAGTCCACAATAGAGACCCGTATCAGAGTCAGGTTTGTCATCACTCACATAAGTCATGAAATTTAGTTTTTTTTTGTGGCAGCAGTACAGTGAAATAATAAAATCACTACAGTATTGTGCAAAAGTTTTACGCACCCTAGCTATAAATATGCGCCTAATGTGTGTACTGTACAATGAAACAGCAGCTTCATTTACGTTAACGACCAACACACGCAGGGATATGCTGGGTGCGGCCCGCAAGTGTCGCCACACATTCCAGCACCAACACAGCGTCTCCATTGTTGTAATCGGAGCATTACTAAAAGTAAGTTAATACTAATTAGGATAATGGGGGGTTTTTACTTCCGGTGGGCTCTGTGTATAGTGTACCTGCCATGCCATACAGGTTGTGAAAGCCACTGTATATACACAACGGTTTTGAAGTTCGAGATAAAGTTGTTTCTTTGGCATGAAGTTGTCGAGTGCGCCTTTTTCAAAGTAGAAGTTACTACATATTTTTGGCGATGAGATGAACTGGTTTTGTGAACGTATTGGCACGTTTTCCAAATGGGAGCTTCGCGTTTCAGATGGCGATGTTTGGAACTATTGGGGAATTTCTGGAAGGAAACGAGGATTGGCCGGAGTATGAGGAAAGGTTGGGACACTTTTTCTGTGCTAATAGAATTACTAAGGAGGCTAAGAAGCGCTCTATTCCCCTGAGTGTGTGTGGGGCAAAGACTTACAAGCTAATAAGGAATTTAGCCACACCGCAGAAACCAGGGGACATTCAATATGACGAACTGGTCAAGCTCGTGGGGAACCACTACAATCCGAAACCTTCGGTGATAGTCCAGCAGTGTAAGTTTCACTGCCGTTTCAGGAAGTCAGGTCAGTCTGTGGCCAATTTCGTGGCCGAGCTTCGGCAGCTGTCGGAGCATTGTGATTTCGGAGCGGTGTTGGATGACATGCTCCGTGATCGATTGGTATACGGCATTAATAATGACGGCATACAATGCCACCTGTTAGGAGAAACCCCACCGTTGACTTTCAAGAAAGCCTTAGAGATTACCCAAGGCATGGAGATGGCTGCTAATAATGTCAAGGATATCCAGAAAGGACATGGGGGGTCACAGTCGGCGGCAGTCCACCAAGTCAGGAGGGAGACTGGTAAACAGGCAAAGCGGGTGGAAGGTTTCCGATGTGGAGGGACGCACTATGCAAATGATTGCAAATTCAAAGACACTGTCTGCCATGCTTGTCGCAAAAAGGGACATTTAGCTAAAAAGTGCAGAAGTTCAAAGGGTAAGATGAAGCCTGGGCAGGGGAAAGCTCGACAGGCTCAGGCAGCCACACACCATCTAGAAGAAGCAGATGAAGAGGCAGCGTGTGCCTACAACATGTTTGCAGTGGAAACAGATGAGGAACCACCTGAACCATATTATGCCACAGTCACTGTCAGGGGAAAGGACATTACGTTTCAGATTGATTCAGGGGCTACTGCATCGGTCATTAGTGAGGAGACCTACAGGAGAACATGGGGGTCCAACCTGCCTCCCATTAGACCGTCAAAGCTCAAACTCAGGACCTATACGGGGCAGCCCATACCTCATTTAGGGGTGTTACATGTGGACATTTCAGCCAGGGGTCAGACGGCTGAAGCCAGGCTAGTGATAGCTAAGGGAAGGGTCCCAGTCTTTTGGGTCGCAATTGGCTTTGCAAAATCCGGCTAAATCAGCATAAAATTAAGTATGCACACACGACGGAGGACATTCTGCAGTGGGACAGTGACGTTTTCAGGGAGGAGCTAGGAACACTGAAGGGTGTGACAGTGAAACACCACGTCAACCCTGAGGCTACACCACATTATTTTAAACCCAGGTCGGTGCCCTATGCCATGAAAGGCAAAGTTGAGGAGCTGGGACGTTTACAGCGGCTGGGTATTATAGAGTCTGTCCAGTTTTCAAGGTGGGCGGCTCCCATTGTTCCAGTTTTGAAGGCAGACAAAATGGTGAGGCTATGTGGGGATCATGAGCTTACGGTGAATCAGGTCTCTAGGCTGGAGGAGTACCCATTGCCACGGGTGGATGACCTGTTTGCGACCCTGTCAGGGGGTAAGCTGTTCACAAAGCTGGACATGAGCCACGCCTACCAACAGCTGCTGCTCGACGGGGATTCAAAGGAGTACGTCACAATTAATACGCACAAGGAATTATTCAAGTACAATCACCTGGTGTTTGGATTGGCGTCCAGCCCTGCCATTTTCCAAAGGACAATGGACACTTTGCTGCAGGGGATTCCACACGTAGCAGTGTATCTTGATGATATTTTGATCACGGGGGCTACGGAGGTGGAGCATCTGGCTAATTTAAAACGGGTACTTAAGAGGCCCTCAGACGCAGGGCTGAAGTTGAAACGTGGAAAAAATGTGTTCCTGGCATCGAGTGTGACTTACCTGGGACACAAGATCACAGCTGAGGGGTTTTGCCCTGTGGAGGACAAAGTGAGAGCTATTAAGGAGGCTCCAAGCCCTAAGTCCGTCACGGAACTCAGATCATTTTTGGGCATGGTGAATTATTATGGCAAGTTTCTTCCTGACCTCTCAAGGGTTTTGACCCCACTGTATAAGCTGCTTCACAATGACACTAAGTGGCAGTCGGGTGAAGAGCAGGAGGAAGCTTTCAAGGAAGTGAAAGAACTCCTCCACTCAGCAAAGCTGCTTGTTCACTATGACCCAGACAAGGAGATCACCCTGGCATGTGATGCCTCGCCCTATGGAGTTGGGGCAGTTCTCTCACATGTAATGGAGGACCGTTCAGAGAAGCCTATTGGTTTTGCTTCACATACCCTGACAGATGCTGAGAATGGATATTCACAGCTAGACAAAGAAGGTCTGGCCATTGTTTTTGCGGTCAAACGCTTTCATCAGTACCTTTATGGACGCGTATTTACAATTTATATGGACCATAAACCACTGATGAGCCTGTTCAGTGAGACTAGATGCATCCCACCGCTAGCCTCAGCCAGGATACAGCATTGGGCTCTTACATTGTCAGCCTACTGGTACACTATAGTGTACAGAGCAGGTGGGAATAATAAAAGTGCTGATGCACTGAGTCGACTACCCTTACCTGAGACACCTGTTGCTACATATGTGCCTCCAGAGACTGTGTTTTCATTGGAGAGGCTGTCAGAAACACCTGTAAAGGCGACCCAGATCAGGCAGTGGACAGAGAGGGACCCAGTCCTGTCCCAAGTCAAGACTTTCCTTTTACACGGTTGGCCCAGAGTCGTGGAAGGAGAGAAACTGAGGCCTTAGGCCAAACGCAAGACAGAACTCAGTCTGCAGGATGGCTGCATATTCTGGGGGGGGGGCGAGGGTCACCGTGCCTCCCCCTGGCCATTCACAGATTGTGGAGGAAATTCATGAGACTCACCCAGGAGTGCCTCGAATGAAAAGCCTTGCAAGATCCTATGTTTGGTGGCCAGGAATGGATCAGGATCTGCAGAACAAGGTAAAATCATGCACACGATGTCAGACTAATCAGAATATGCCACCACCAGCTCCTTTGCACCCATGGGAGTGGCCAGACCGCCCCTGGTCTAGGCTACATTTGGACTTTGCTGGCCCTTTTATGGGGCAGACGTTTCTTGTAATGGTAGATGCGCATTCTAAATGGATTGAAGCTCACATCATGAGCAACATCACAACCCCCTCAACGATAGACAAACTCAGGCAAGTGTTTGCAGTCCACGGGTTGCCTGACACTCTGGTCACTGATAATGGCCCAGCGTTCACCAGTGAGATGTTCAGTGAGTTCATGCAGCAGAATGGCATTCATCACATTCGGACGGCCCCTTTCCACCCAGACTCCAATGGTTTGGCTGAGCGGGCTGTTCAGACAGTGAAGGAAGGCCTGAAGCGGATGACAGAAGACTCTCTTAACATCACATTTCCTGTTTAAATACCATCTCAGGTCACAGACTACAACTGCCCGCACTCCAGCAGAGATGCTGATGGGGCGTAGGCCCAAGTCAAGATTGGACCTGCTGCACCCGGACATGAAGGCGAAAGTGGAGAGAAAGCAGGAAAAGCAGAAGGAGGGACATGATCAACATGTGCGAAAGAGGCAGTTAAAACAGGATGACAATGTCTATGTGAGAAACAATCAGCAATGGCTGCCTGGGGTTATTCTTCAGCAGAGTGGTCCCGTCTCTTATGTTGTTAAGCTGACTGATGGGCGTGTTTTCCGCAGACATCAGGACCATGTGCGCCTGCATCATGATACCGGCTCAGAGACAGACAGTTCCATGGAGTTTCCATTTGTGAGACAGACTACTGTGGAAGCATGTCCACCAGTGACTTTGCCAGAGGGAGAGATGCTGGCAGAGGGGTCGGGGTCCCCTGAGCAGTAAGGACATTCTCATGCAGCCACACAGACCCCTCTCAGGCCCCCAAAACACCCTCACCAGCGGTGCCTACTGGGTCACTGGGGGTAGTGCGCAGATCACAGCGCACTGGTAAACCTCCTGACAGACTGAATCTTTGATGGGACAGTTCTTCTTTTTTGTTGTTGTTAGATTGAATGTTGAATCTGTCACATTTCCCAAATGTTTTGTACTGATAAACTGTTACTGAGATACTAGTATAAGTTTTCAGGGGTACGCAAGTTAATAACACCACTGTTTCTATTTCCTAGTTTTTTACATTTGGAGATGTTGGATTTTAAAGGGGGAGAAGTGTTGTAATGTGAACATTACTAAAAGTAAGTTAATACTAATTAGGATAATGGGGGGTTTCTACGTCTGTTCTTTTTACTTCCGGTGTGCTGTGTATATAGTGTGCCTGCCATGCCATACGGGTTGTGAAAGCCTCTGTATGTACATCACGGTTTTGAAGTTCGACATAAAGTTGTTTCTTTGGCATGAAGTTGTCGAGTGTGCCTTTTTCAAAGTAGAAGTTACCACATCCATAATGTTCAACAGAGCAACACGAGCAGCAGCAACAATAAAAGAAAACAACAGCAGCAAAACAACCCCTTTCCCACCCCCTCACACACACACACACACACACACACACACACACACAGACAGGGCACCAACCTCCAGTCCTCAGTGGATTCATGGTCTCGTAGACATTGGGCCAGCTTCCGCATTCTACTTACAGGCTCACAGATCTAGGACTTTGGCCGTCGGGCCTCGACAGTCTCTGTTATCAAGCCCAGGACTCACCGATGATGGGACCCCAAGCTCCATAATCACCACTCTAGGGTGTCACCAGGCCTCAGGCCTTCTCCTGCCTGCATGAACCCCTGATCGTGCGACACACTGACCTGGGAAGGGGGGGTGGGTGCAGGAGGTCACCAGCCTTCATCCTTACTGGTCTTTGGCCACAGCACATGCCAATCATACATCCGTCCACAGGGATCGCTGGCCTTTGACCCTGGCGCACAGACGGGAGGCCTAAACTCTGGCCTGACCTCTAACTCTCCCATATCCCTGAACCCCCTCCAACTCTGTCCTGAAATCCATCCCTACGAACAATAAAAAACAACTGAGCCAGAGGTTCAGAGCGATGGTTTTGGGGATGGAGCAACTGTTCAGGACAGCCTGCCCATGACTGCTGGTTTTTGCTAACCAACCCTGGCCTGGTCAATGGGATCTGAGCTGCTGTTTCTTCTAATTTGCACACTGCCTGGAGCACTGGCATTTCAACATGGCCTGCAAGCCTTCCTTTCCATTGGGCTCCGGTTTGTGCGTGTGTCCTATTATATGGGCAGTTGAGTTTAATGGGGATTGAAAGTGAAACTCCATTTAAAGACTCTTTATTTTATTTTTGCTAAGCCAACAGTATATTCACGCAGTAAATTAAAAAAATGAATCACAGGCGCACTCGGTTCTCCCAAACCACTCATGTTGTCAGACTCTGTGTTGTCTTCATTTGTATCACCTTAATTTAGTGTTAATTATGTTCCTCATTTGCAGAGAACAAGCATTATCAGCTCACCAAGGGAATTAGCAGCGCACAGAACTTATACCGAGAGACAGCCAGCCCCATTAGTAAACACACAGCGCAAAGGGTCGTAGGCAGAAATAGCATTAAACAGGTATTTCGGAGCAAGATAATCACATCGCGCAATACAGTCGCTTGTGGGGAGGCTTGTCCAGCACCCTCCCCCACCGACAGCCGCCCGGCGAGGCAAACCGTCCATCTGCGGGCTGTGGCGTGTAGATGAGCGAGGAAATGGATCATTGCTGCCAGGGTGGGTTTCTCTCTCTCTCTCTCTCTATTTTGGAGGGAGCTGACAAAGCAAATAAGGTATCACTAGCGGCCGCCGAGATCGAGAGGGGTTCAGTTTGAGGAGCCACAAAACGCGTAAAAACCAGGCGGCAACGGGGCTGAGATTAGCACGCAAATTACTCCCGCCCAGAGGAGAAGGACATGATGAACAATATCGGTATAAATGGAATGGTTCTTGCACCAACTAGAACATTTATATAAATGCCTTTAATACATTAACTCGCTTGTCAGGTGCTCCACAGAAATACCGCTGAATATAAATTGATTAGGGCTGATGTCCAACAGCTCATTCTGAGAAACAGATGCAGCAAGGACATTTTAGAGAGCCGTGAGGATGATGGAGTAATGGAGGGATTGATCATGGAATAGATTAAAATGCTAGCACAATGTGGGCCGAAGGGCCTGTACTGTTCTATGTTCTAATAACCCGCAGTTGGGCTAAGAGAGTGCAGTACCAGACACACTCAGGACAAAGCTGTCAGCTTACTGGCCCTGTATCCGCCACCCTTAACACTCCCTCCCTTCACCACCAGCGCACGATGGCTACCGCCTGCACCGTCTACAAAACACAGTAGTTACTCGTCCTCCCGACAGCACCTGCTCGACCCGTGACCTCGACCAGCAGCAGGACCACGGAAACTCCAGAACCCGAGGTCCCCCTCCATGTCACGTACCATCCTGACTTGGAGATACGCTGCTGTCTTATGTTCTACGTTTTAAATGAGGAGAGAGAGGACAGAGAGGTGCAAGCGGGGGGGGGGGGGGGAATTCCAGAACTCAGGCCCAAGCGGCTGAAGGGACGGTGGCTGCCAGTGGAAGAACTACATTCCAGGACAGTCAAGAGGACAGAATTGGAGGAGCACAATGGGTTACAGGGCCGTTAGAGACTCTGAACCGTAAAACAGCTGGACGCGAAACTGAGGGGCGTACAGCACTGGGCACAGGTTGCCACACAGCCCAGCAGCGTTTTTCACCGACAGCGAGAAGATGCTGGATAATTGGGACTGCTTCAGGGTGAAGCAGGACATCACGTTAACCTCCTTCTGATTATCTGCAGAAGGAAGCTTCCCCCTCCCCCACACTTCTACACCAGCTTCTACCCCACTGTTCTATAGGTACATTTAATGTCAGAGAAATGTATACAATATACATCCTGAAATTCTTTCTCTTCACAAACAGCAGACTCTTCAGAATAGACCAGAATAGGTCAGAATAGACTCTTGCCCTCACAGTCTAGCTCATTCTAATCTTGCACCTTGTGTGCCCGCACTGCACTCTACACTTTCTTCTGCATTCAGTTATTTTATCTTGTACTACTTCAATGCACTGTATAATGGTTTGATCTGTGCGAACTGCATGCGAGACAAGATTTTCACTATATCTCAGTACATACGACAATAATAAGCCACTTTCAATTCCAATTCCGAAGAAGATGACAAAGGCCAACATGGTGCAGAAATTTGCCAGCACAGGCCAGTCACTGTCCGTGCTTTGGATGTTGATATTGGCCATCAAGTACAAGTTTAGAACTGGAGCAGGAGCACACACAATATGTTCTAATATCCTGCGGTTGCCTAAGAGAGTGCAGTACCAGACACACTCAGGACAAAGCTACCAGCTTACTGGCCCTGTATCCGCCATCATTAACACTCCCTCTCTTCACCACCAGCGCACGATGGCTACCATACGCACCGTCTACAAAACAGTGTAGTTACTCACCATCCCGACATTGCTGTCCACTCCATAGTTTAGTAACTTCACAGCTGACCTTTTATCTCAGTGCCACTTTCCTCAATAACCCAAATCACCTTGTGTCCTCCATCGGAAAAAAGATATAAAAAAATGGAATATAAATAGGAGATATGGCTGCTGTTACCTGTAAGCATTATCAAGAACCAGCACTATCCAGACATCACACTTTTCTCACTGCTGCCAAAAGGAAGGAGGTACAGGAGCCTTAATTACCACACCACAAGGTTCAGGAACAGTTATTACCCCTCAGTCGTCAGGCTCCTGAAGCAGGTAACTTCACCCACCTCAACACTGAACTGATTCCACTGCCAATGAACTCACTTTCAATGACTCTATAACTCATATTCTCAATATTTATTACTTATTATCACTATTTTGTTCTTTTTCTTTCTCTTGTATTGGCACAATTTGTTGTCTTGGCACATTGGTCATTTGTCCATCTTTGTTGTGCGCAGTTTTCATGGATTCTATCAGCACACACAAAATGCTGGAGGAGCTCAGCAGGTCAGGAAGCATCTTTGGAAAAGAGTACAGTCGACGTTTTCAGCTGAGACTCTTCATCAGTCATGCTGAAGGGTCTCGGCCCAAACTGTACCTTTTTCCATAGATGCTGCCTGACCTGCTGAGTTCCTTCAGCATCTTGTTTGTGCTGCTTGGATTTCCAGCCTCTGCAGATCTTTTCTTGTTTTTCATTGATTCTGTGCTGTTACTTTGTATTTACTGCAAAAGCCCGCAAGAAAATGAATCTCAGGCTAGTGTGCGGTGACATATATGTACTTCGGACACCCCGGCTGAAACCTGGAGGAAAACACACAGAGGATGCAGAGGGGGATCAAAAACGCGAGGGAAGAGGACCGGGTCGAGACAACAGAGACTTAGGGAGAAGAGGAGTCCTCCACTTGGACTGCACATGGACATACCCAACCAAAACTTTTCCATGGAGGGCTTCCAAACCGTTCGGGCTGACCGGAAGTGCACTGAGAGTGGTAAGCGTAAAGGAGTTGGGGGCTTGCTGTTCTGGTTAACAACGGATGGTGCAATCCTGGTCATATTACAATCGAGGAGCGTGTTTGTAGCCCGGATATTGAACTTTTTGCTGTTGGACACCTGCTATATTCCACCGAGATACAACACTGGGCGTCACGGGAGGTCGTTCCTCCCTGTGGCCATCGAACTTTGCAGCTCCTCCCGTGGAGGGTCAGACACCCTGAGCCAATAGACTGGTCCTGGACTTATTTCCATCTGGCATAGTTTGCATATTGTTGTTTGATTGTTTGTGGTTTTTGTATTTCTATATTTATGCTTGGGGTGCAGCTGTAACGAACTCAATTTCCCTCGGGATCAATAAAGTATGTCTATGTCTATGTCTGTCTATAATAAATTTACTTTGAGGTACTAGCACCAGCGTAAGTCAGAAGTAGTCACAGCTGATGACATCCAACGAAACCCAATTCATCATTCTGATTCATCCATTCCCCACTCAGCACCAACCCTGCCAGGAGTCTGGCCAGTTGTAGAAATATGGGGAGCTCATGGATGAAAGTAAAATGGAGGGTTATGGAACATAAAACATAGAACAGTAGAGCACGGTACATGCTCTTCGGCCTACAATGTTTTGCCAGCATTTTATCCCTGAGGACCTGAGTTGTAGGCAAAGATTGAATAGATTGGGACTTTATTCTCTGGATTGTAGGAGAATGAGGTGAGATTTGATAGAGGTATTTACTTACTGCCCAATACGCCGTTGGCGTTTAGGGCTCCGATGAAGGTCCTCCATCTCTGTCACAGAGCTATAGAGAGATTCTTCACTGCTGTTTCCTTAACAAAATTTTATTTTGGCCAGTCAGGGTTGTCGCCCTGAGCTGAACCCCCAAACCTGGAGGTCTGGTGGACCACTCTTAGTCTGGCCTCTACCCTTTAACCTGTTTAGCATGGGTGACCCTACCAAGAGTGAAAGAACGAGGCCCTGACTCCAGCCAACATAGCTCTCCGGGTCATTGAGGCATGCAAACCCAAACCCTACGACAAGGATGTGGTCCTCTTCGAGGACCTGATAGAGGTAAGTATACAAAATTATGAGGAAGATAGATAGGGTAAATGCAAGCAGCCTTTTCCCACTGATGTTGGGTGAGACTAGAACAAGAGATCATGGGGTAAGGGTGAGAAGTGAAAGGTTTAAGGGGAACCTCTTCACTCAGAGGGTGGTGAGAGTGTGGAATGAGCTGCCAGAGGAAGTGGTGGATGCAGATTCCATGCAATATTAAAGAGGTTTGGACAAATATATGCATGGGACTAGATGGGCTGAAGGGCCTGTTCCTGTGCTGTTGTACTCTATGACTGCATAACACTTCTGGCGAGGGGAGAGAAGTTAGTGTCAGGATCTGAAAGCACTTTCTCTCTCTCGGGAAACTCATAGTCATACTGCTCTGAGGCGACGTTCATGCCCAAAATATGTTTGTGTCACTCAGGACGCTGTGCTGAGGGAGTGCCATAAAACGGGAGGAGCTGTATGAGAGATCACCCCATGTGGGAACACGACGCTGTGGGAGGGGACGTACCGACGAAGAGCTGCTCTGTTGTCACAGTAACCAAGCATCCCATTTCAGAAAGTCACTGCCAGAGAATGGTGAATTGGGATGTAGAATTGTTCATTTGCTTGTAGTTTACCTTTCCTGTGCTTGATTATATTTTTATATAATCACCTGTATATGTGTAATTGTTCAGAGAATTTCCCAATAATCGTGGTACAGGTATCTCTGTGTGTTCTGCAGCAAATGCCTTGCTACTTGAATCTGGTTACTTTATAGACTGTTTGTTACCTCTGGAATGTCGTCAGTCGGAGCTCTTTTTGTACAGGACCACCAATGACTTTTTTGTTTTCGGCTCTTCTTTTTAAGTTCTTTGTTCTTGCAACACTTAATAAAGCGCCTGTAAACAACAAGTTGTACGCCTCATTCTTGACTTCTGAACCTCTGGATTGCAACAACACGAGGATCCAACAAGCATCCTGGGACCAACCAGTCTTAGCTGCTTCATTAACAACCTTCCCACCATGATATCAGAAGTGGGATGTTCGATGATGATTGCACAATGTTCTACTCCATTTGCAACTAATGAAGCCATCCAAGCCTGCGTGCAGTGAGACCTGAACACCATGCAGACACAGATTAGTAATCGCCACAATATTCAGGTCACAGAAGTGCTAAGCAATGATGATCTCCAACACTTTAATGTCAAATGACCCCCCCCTCCCCACCATCCTGGGGGTCACCATTCACCATAAGGTCATCTAGAACAAGTCCCGGTGCAGAGTCTCCACCCGAAATGTCCATCGAACATCCTGTTGCCTCCACAGATGCTGCCCGACCCATGAGTTTTTCCAGAAGTTCCCTCCAGAAACTAATTATCCCTGGCTACAGTAGCTGGTCAGAGGTTGGGTATGCTGTGGTGAGTGATTCACCCCCTGGCACTCCAAGACTGTTACAAACCCATCCTGGGTGACAAGTGGGCTCTGTTCCAACAGGCGGCCAGAAGTCAATGTTGCCCAAGAATCAGAAAATGCTCGAATATCACTTCATATGGTAACTGTTCCTCCAGAATATAGTAAAGAATGGATCAAAGGCACATCAAACTGATAAGAAAAATCAACAACCATATATATATATATATATATATATATATATACATACACACACACATACACACACACACATATTATATATATATATATACACATACATACATGCACACACATATATATAAAAAGAGAGAGAGAAGGCGTGAGAGAGGAATAAGGAGAGAGAGATAGGGAAAGAGAAATAGAACATGAGAAAATGACAGGGAGAGAGAGAAAAAAATCTAATTCTGCTGTCCGTAGGAATTAACATACAGTTTTTAGATATGTCAAAGTTTTCATTTAAAAATATTGTGGCAGCTTGTTTGACAACATAGGGTTGTCCATAATTAAGAAGTTCGTTACGTAAGCTTGACCTGTTCACCAGCTTCAGATTCAGGTTCATTTATTTATCACATGTACATTGAAACATACAGTGAAGTGACTTGTTTTTATTAACAATCAACACAGCCTAAGGATGCGCTGGGGGCAGCCCATAAATGTTGCCAGGTATCTTGATATCAACGTGACATGCCCGCCATTCACAGTCAGCTGTGTGATGAAACTCTTGCCACTGACATGATGAGTACAGTTCCAATAATCGCAAAATGCTCACCGCCGTCCAAGGCACCTGACCCATCCTCCATCTAAACACTCCCTCCCTCCCCTCTTCTGTCCACCACCAACGCACCAAAACTGCAGTGTGCACCATCTACAAAATTCACAGCAATTACTGAACCAGACCCCTTCCTCTGACCTCTGTCACAGAGGTATCTTTACTTTACTTTATACTTTACTGTCGCCAAACAATTGATACTAGAACATACAATCATCACAGCGATATTTGATTCTGCGCTTTCCGCTCCCTGGATTACAAATATTAAATATTAAAAATAGTAAAAATTAGTAACTATTAAAAATTTAAATCATAAATAGAAAATAGAAAAATGGAAAGTAAGATAGTGCAAAAGAACCGAGAGGTAGGTCCGGATATTTGGAGGGTACGGCCCAGATCCGGGTCAGGATCCGTTCAGCAGTCTTATCACAGTTGGAAAGAAGCTGTTCCCAAATCTGGCCGTAAAAGTCTTCAAGCTCCTGAGCCTTCTCCCGGAGGGAAGAGGGACGAAAAGTGTGTTGGCTGGGTGGGTCGTGTCCTTGATTATCCTGGCAGCACTGCTCCGACAGCCTGCGGTGTAAAGTGAGTCCACGGACGGAAGATTGGTTTGTGTGATGTGCTGTGCTGTGTTCACGATCTTCTGCAGCTTCTTTCAGTCTTGGACAGGACAACTTCCATACCAGGTTGTGATGCACCCTAGAAGAATGCTTTCTACGGTGCATCTATAAAAATTAGTGAAGGTTTTAGGGGACAGGCCAAGTTTCTTTAGAGTTCTCAGGAAGTAAAGGCACTGGTGGTATCACCGAGACAACATGGTAGTGTAGCACTATTACAGAGCGAGCGACCTGGGTTCAATTACACCACTGTCTGTGAAGAGTTAGTGCATCCTCCCTGTGGCCGTATAGTCTTCCTCCAGGCGCTCCAGTTTCCTCCCACATTCCAAACAAGAAACACACAGGTTAATTGGTCACATGCGTGTAATTGGGCTTTGTGGGCCCATTGGGCCAGAACGGGGTGCTACGGTGCTGTATCTCTAAATAAGCTAAATTAAAATGGGACCTCCACCAGCAGTAGGTTCCTTTCAAACTTGCCCACCATCGAAGTGAGTGGCTGTACACCAGGGACTATCCATTTAGACGTGACCATTCACTAGCATGGTACCATCAGTTATTGCACCCCCTTGTACTCTGGTTAATTGCCTTGAACAATCTCATTAACTTTGTAAGGCGCAATAAGCTCTTTACGAATCAGCGTGGGCTGACACGGAGTAGCCCCTTATTAAATTATTCATTAACATTATCAACCATCGCATTCTTACAGCTTCCCCTCCTGCTGAGACAGGTTTAACTGATTGACAGTTAGTTGCCTTTCTCCTTTCTCACTCATGGAATCCTCATGCTGTGGAAGGAGAACAACCAGCCCTTCAAATCCGTGCTGTCCCTACAGCTCTGTTGGTTATTTCCTCTCCAAAGCCGAACTCTCTTCTGTCTGAAGACTCTATGTTCTATGTAAATTATGCATCATGTTTGTAATGTACTGTGCTGCTGCTGTAAAAATTTAATATTCAACATCACTTACTGTATACCCTGGCTATGTATGCCCATGAAAATAAACCTGAAATTGAGTTAATATTCATTCCCCTCTCCAATATCAGGAAGAACATTTGATTGAGTCGGTGCTGTTTCTGGGATCTTGCTATGCCTATTTCCTATATTACAGTACTGTAGTTAATATTTCATTAATATTAGAGTAATATTATAAATATATTCTTTTATTAAGCATTCTTTGTTGTTTACATAATTCATTATGGTTTATATGCAAGAAGAATGCACTGATAGATCGTTTAGCTAATGGAATCTTACAAGCAAACATTCAGATACAGTTCCTAGCTGAGACTCAACTCACATTTAAAAGAGCAGTTGAAATTGCTGTATTAATGGAAACAGCAGCCAGAGATGCAATTGGGTTGCAGTCGGGAATGAAAGTGAGTGTGAATAAAATTGCAAAATCTCAACAGAAACCTGCCTGGCCCAGTAAGTTATGTTACCGTTGTGACAGGGGCTCATATACATCAAACCAATGCGGGTTTAAAGGTGAAACTTGCAGAAAATGCAACAAGTTGGGAGACAAACAAACAGCATGTTATGCTGTCAAAAATTAATGGAGCATGCACAAATAGAAAAAGATAAAGAGTGAAGTTCCAGTTTTTAAAAGAGCACTAATCTGCATGCTGGTGATGAGAACTCAGATAATGCGAGTGACACAAGACTAAGTAGCCTTGTGACTTACAATGCCAAAACTAACGAGGGGCAACCAATACGACTTACACCAAAGTGAATGGAAAGTTAATTAAAATAGAATTGGACACTGGATCAGCCCAGAAAATGAGTTTGAATGCCATTTCAAAGTTATTGAACTGACACTGGCAGATATCCAGTTAAGAACTTAGACGGGAGGAAAGATAACTCCTATGGGAATCACATCTGTAAGAGTGAAATAGAACAACCAACAAGCCACATTGGGCTTGTGTGTGGTAAAAACAGGAGGGCTAGCATTATGGGGCTGTTATTGGCTGAAACAGCTACAACTTGTTTGGAGATCCATTCACCATTTGCATGCAACAACCCCTGCAATAGAGTCAACAGAAAGTGAATTAAGAAAGATATTGGATGATGCTAGAGCAGTGTTAATGGATGGCATTGAAAAACTCAAACATATCAAGGGTAAAATGATGTTAAATGAAAAGGCCACACCCAAGCTTTAGAAAGATGGTCTAGTTCCTTATTCCATCCGTGATAAAGTAACCCACGAACTAGATCACTTTGAAGCGGAAGGAATTCTTTCCATGGCTGAGCGGAGGCTGTGTGCAACACTACTGGCCCCAGTAGTCAAGAAGAATGGGTCATCAGGATCTGTGGTGATTTTTAAGGTCACCGCCAACCCAGTACTGAAAGTAGATCAAAACCCTCTGCTCAGGATACAGGATACCTTTACAAACCTTTCTAAAGGGAAACACTTCAGCCAAGTAGAGTTAGCTGAGACCTTCCTACAAATGGAGATGGCAGAACAGTCCAAAGTGTTTCTCACCATAAATACTCACAAAGGGCTTTATCACTAAAATAGGTTTATTCTTGGAGTTGCATTTTGCGTTGGCGCGTGGCCAAGTGGTTAAGGCATTCATCTAGTGATCTGAAGGTCACTAGTTCGAGCCTTGGCTAGGGCAGCGTGTTGTGTCCTTGAGCAAGGCACTTAACCACACATCGCTCTGTGACGACACCGGTGCCAAGCTGTATGGGTCCTAATGCCCTTCCCTTGGACAACATCGGTGGCGTGGAGAGGGGAGACTTGCAGCATGGGCAACTGCCGGTCTTCCATACAACCTTGCCCAGGCCTGCGCCCTGGAAACTTTCCAAGGTGCAAATCCATGGTCTCACGAGACTAACGGATGCCTATCTACACTTTGTCAGAAAGCTATGAACCAGCTGCTGAAAGGCTGCCCAGACACTTGTTACATGGATGATATCATTGTTACCGGTGAGGATGACAAGCAAAATATCCAAGATCTCAAGACAGTAGTGAGAACCTCATAGCATTTGCATCACATTCCCTTACTGCTGCAGGAGAAAAATTACATACAGATTGACAGAGAGGCTTTGAGTCTCATTTGGGGTGTAAAACATTTCAACCAGTACTTTTATGGGAGAAAGATAGCCTCATTACTGATCATCAACCACGTGTTTTTTTTTTCAATCCACGTAAGGGTGTTCCACTAACAGCAGCAGCAAGAAAACAGAGATCAGCTCTGTTTCTTGGAGGACACAATTACAAGATTGAAATCAAGAGGACAATAATCAAGGAAATGCTGATAGATTGTCCTATTTACCTTTGCAAAAATAAAAACCTGAAAAACTTACAAAAGACAGCAATCCTATTAACGGATACTCCATAATGCAAATTGAAAATCTTCCTATTATGGCAGAGATGATCCAAAGGGAAACCAAAAGAGACCTCAGGTCTACATAGCCACCCAAAATGGGTGGAATGTGGGGCAGAAATTCCAGTTGCCCCATTTTTACCAGCACGGAGATGAACTTGCCCTTGAAGGGGTTCACCTTATGTGAAGGTTGACAGTTGTTCCACTATCCAAGCTGAGAACTAAAGCAACACACATAAAATGTTGGAGGAACTCAGCAGGTCAGGCAGCATCTATGGAGATGTATAAACAGATGATGTTTTGGGCCAAGACACTTCTCCAGTACTGAGAGGGAAGGGGGAAGTTACCTTAATAAAAAAGTGGGGAGAGGTGAAGGAGGATAGCTAGAAGATGATATGTGAAGCCAGTGGGTGGGAAAGGTAAAGGACTGGAGAAAAAGGAATGGAGAAGAGGACCCAGAGGGAAATGATAGGCAGGTGAGAAGAGGTAAAAGGTCAGAGTGGGGAATAGAGGAAGAGGGGAGGAGGGTAATTTTTTTATCGGAAGGAACATACAATATTCATGCCATGAGGTTGGAGGTTACCCAAACAGAATATAAGGTGTTGCTCCTCCACCCTAGGATGACCTCATCTTGGCACAAGAGGAGGCCATGAACCAACCTGCCAAATTAGCGAAGGAAATTGGAATTAAAATGTTTGGCTATCGGATGGAGTGGAGGTGCTCGTCAGAGCAGCCTCCCAATTTACAATGGGTCTCCCCAATGTACAGAAGGCCACATTGAGAGCACCAGACACAATAGACCACCTCAACAAAGGTGAAGTGTCACCTCACCTAGAAGGGCTGTTTGGTGCCCTGAATGGAGTTGAGGAAGGAGGTGAGTGGGCAGACGTAGCTACTTGCAAGGATAAGTGCCGGGAGGGAAATTAGTGGGAAGGGACGAATGGACGAGGGAATCGTGGAGGGAGTGATCCCTGGAAAGTGGAGGGGGGTGCGTGGTAAAGATATGTTCAGTGGTAGGATCCCTTTGGAGATGGTAGAAGTTGTGGAAGGTGTTAGATGCAGAAGCTGATGGGGCGGTAGGTAAGGACAAGAGGAACTCTATCACTGTTAAAGCAGCAGGGAGATGGGTTGAGTGAGGATGTTCGGGAAATAGAGGAGATGCGGCTGAGGGCAGCATCAATAGTGGAGGGAGACCCCGTTCTTTGAAAAAGGAAGACATCTCTGATGTCCTGGAAAGGAAAGTCACATCCTGTGAACTGAGAAAAGGATATAGTATTTTTGCAGGAGACAGTGAGAAGAGGGATAGTCAAGATAATCACAGGAATCAAGATCAGCTTTGACCTCATGGCTTTGTGGCTGGAAACACTTAACAGGTCAGATAACATCAATGAGATGAAACAGAGTTAATGGTTTGGGTTTCAGGTTAAAGACTCTTCATCAGTTCTCTCCACACAAGACAGTCTGAAGATGCTGGAAATCCAGAGCAACGTGCACAAAATGCTGGAGGAACTCAGCAAGTCAGGCAGCAATCTATGTAGGGGAATAAGCAGTTGACATTCATCAGGACTGGAAAGGAAGGGGTCACAAGACAGAATAGGAAGGTGGGGGTAGGAGAAGGAGTAGAAATGACGGGTGATAGCTGAGATAGGTGATAGGAGATCCCTTGGGGGAGATGGAGGAAGTCAGTTCTCTAACCACGTTTCTCCTTCCACAGGTGAAACCTGTCTTTCTGTGTATTTCCAACAATTTCTACCTTTACCTCGAGTTTGTCTGCAGCCTTTAAACCTGTGCTTGATCTTGGACCTATCTCCACAATCTCACTTTTCCCCTGAATCCATGAATATTATAGCTAACAGAAGTCTGTCACTGTTGGAGACAGAAGCAGCCCCAGTGGTCAGTTTCAGCTGCCAAGGAGGAGATAGACCCACAATTCTCACTTAGTTTCCCTGAGTGCAAAACTGTCCTTACACTCCCCTGCTGAAACCCAGGCTGCCAGTCTCAGACTGTAGCCGACATAGAACTCTAGAGCCTAGTATGGCATCTGCTCTGGCCATGACTGCAGGAAACTGCGGAGAGTTGTGGACACAGCTCAACACATCATGGAAACCAGCAATCAGAGTCCATAGTCCATGGACATTGTTTACTCAATGCCTCAGTGAATGGCTAAAGGGTAGAAATAGCTAATACCAAGCAGCATAATTTTAAAGTGTTTGGTGGAAGCATTGTGCGGGAGAGAGGGGTAAGTTTTTACACTGAGAGTGGCAGGTGAGTGGATAGTAGGGAGATGTAAGAGACTTTTAGACTAGAATCAGAATCAGATTTAATATCAATGAAATATATGGTGAAATTTGTTAACTTTACGGCAGCAGTACAATGAAATACATGATAAATATAGAGAAAACAGAACAACTGAGTTACCTTAAGTATATATATGTCCATTAAATGGCTAAGTTAAAATAAGTAGTAAAACAAAATAGTGAGGTCGTGTTCACGGGTTCGATGTCCATTTAGAAATTGGATGGCAGAGGGGAAGAAGCTGTTCCTGAATCGCTGAGTGTGTGGCTTCAGGTTTCGGTACCTCCCTCCCGACAGTAACAGTGTGAAGAGGACACGTCCTGGGTTGTGGGCATCCTTAATGACAGGCACCACCCTCCTAAGGCACCGCTCCTTGAAGATGTCCTGGATACGACGGAGGCTGGTACCCATGAGAGTCTTGTCATCTTCAGAAGTTTTCTGATGACTCTGCCATAGTTGGATGCATCAGCAAGGGAGATGAGGCTGAGTACAGGGCTACGGTAGGAAACTTTGTCACATGGTGTGAGCAGAATTATCTGCAGCTTAATGTGAAAAAGACTAAGGAGCTGGTGGTAGACCTGAGGACAGCTAAGGCACCAGTGACCCCTGTTTCCATCCAGGGTTCAGTGTGGACATGGTGGAGGATTACAGATACCTGGGGATACGAATTGACAATAAACTGAAAAGGTCAAAGAACACTGAGGCTGTCTATGAGAAGGGTCAGAGCCGTCTCTATTTCCTGAGGAGACTGAGGTCCTTTAACATCTGCCGGACGATGCTGAGGATGTTCTACGAGTCTGTGGTGACCAGTGCTATCATGTTTGCTGTTGTGTGCTGGGGCAGCAGGCTGAGGGTAGCAGACACCAACAGTATCAACAAACTCATTCGTACGGCCAGTGATGTTGTGGGGATGGAACTGAACTCTCTGACGGTGGTGTCTGAAAAGAGGATGCTGTCTAAGTTGCATGCCATCTTGGTCAATGTCTCCCATCCACTACATAATGTACTGGGTGGGCACAGGAGTACATTCAGCCAGAGACTCATTCCACCGAGATGCAACACAGAGCGTCATAGGAAGTCATTCCTGCCTGTGGCCATCAAACTTTACAACTCTTCCCTTCGAGGGTCAGACACCCTGAGCCAATAGGCTGGTCCTGGACTTATTTCCTGGCATAATTTACATATTACTATTTAATTATTTATGGTTTTATTACTATTTATTATTTATGGTGCAACTGTAACGAAAACCAATTTCCCCCGAGATCAATAAAGTATGACTATTACTATGACTATGATGGAGCTGACTAACTTTACAAGTTTCTGTAACTTGCTTTGACCTTGTACAGTAGACGCCTTCCCCCCCAATACCAGACAGTGACGCAGCCAGTCAGAATGCCCTCCACAGTACATACGTAGCTTTCGAGTGTTTTAGTTGACGAACCAAATCTCCTCAAACTCCTAATGAAATATAACCACTATAGCTTTCTAGAGGGATCAGAAGTGGAGAGAGAGAGAGAGAGAGCAGTTTCAAGTTCCTGGGTGTCAAGATCTCTGAAGACCTAACCTGGTCGCAACATATTGATGCAGCTATAAAGAAGGCAAGATAGCAACTATACTTCATTAGGAGTTTGAAGAGATTTGGCATGTCAACAAATACACTCAAACGCTTCTATAGATGTACCGTGGAGAGCATTCTGACAGGCTGCATCACTGGCTGGTATGGGGGGAGGGCTACTGCACAGGACTAAAAGAAGCTGCAGAGGGTTGTAAATTTAAATGGCTCCATCTTGGGTACAAAATACCCAGGGCATCTTCGAGGAGCGGTGTCTCAGAAAGGCAGCAAATGTTATTAAGGACCTCCAGCACCTGGGACATGCCCTTTTCTCTCTGATAGGAGGTACAGGAGCCTGAAGGCACACACTCAGCGGTTCAGGAACAGCTTCTTCCCCTCTGCCATCTGATTCCTAAATGGACATTGAACCCTTGAACACTACCTCACTTTTTAAATATATATCATTTCTGTTTTTTTTCACGATTTTTAATCTATTCAACATACATAATTGATTTACTTAGTTATTTATTATTTTTTTCTTCTATATTATGTATTGCATTGAACTGCTGCGGCTCGGTTAACAAATTTCACGACACATGCCGGTGATAATAAACCTGATTCGGATTCTGATCTTGCCTTCTTTATAGCTGCATCAATATGTTGCAACCAGGTTCGGTCCTCAGAGATATTGACAACCAGAAACTTTAAATTGCTCACTCTCACCACTTCTGATCCCTCTATGAGGATTGGTTTGTGGTGAGACGATAAAACAAAATAAGGGCTATGAGGAAGGGAAGAGGAAGATTGATCTTCATGTAGGTTAAAAAGTTGGCACAACTTTGTTGTGCGAAAGGCCTGTAAAGCAAATCAGCCAGCATAATCAAATACCCTATCCACCCCAGACATTCACTCTTCTGCCCTCTCCCATTGGGCAGAAGATATAAAATGATGAAAATGCATACATCAGGCACAAAGACAGCTTCTATCCCATTGCTATCAGACTCTTGAACGATAAAATAGACTCTTTGCTTTCCAAACTACTTGCAGTTTATCATTTACCTGCACTGCACTTCTTTAGTAGTGTTCACACTTCATTCTGCATTGGTATTGTTTTACTTTATTCTACCCCAATGCACTGTCTAATGATCTGATATGTATGAACGGTATGTAAGACAAGTTTTTCACTGTATTTTGGTATATTTGACAACAATAAAACAAGTCCAATACCAATGCCCTCTGACCAATGCCAACAGATTTCTTCCAGAAATCTGACTGGTTCCACCTAATATCTGTCAAACCAATCACATCGCTAATTAGCCCTCCACCTTGCAGAAAGTATAACTCCAACCTGTGTGATCTCTCCTCAGAATTGAAAGCTTTAAATTTAGATATAAGAGATTCTACAGATGCCGGAAATCTTGAGTAAGACACAAAATGCTGGATGAACTCAGCAAGTCTGGCAGCATACAACAGGAATTCTGCAGATGCTGGAAATTCAAGCAACACACATCAAAGTGGCTGGTGAACGCAGCAGGCCAGGCAGCATCTCTAGGAAGAGGTATAGTCGACGTTTCAGGCCGAGACCCTTCGTCAGGACCCTTCGTCAGGAGTCTGGCAGCATCTATAGATTGGAGTGAACAGTTAACTTCTTGGGCCAAGAGCCACATTCAGGCTGGAAGAGCAACACCTCATATCCCATCTCGGTAGCCTTCAACCTGAGGAACATTGATTTCTCTAACTTCTGGTAATTTCTACCCCCTCCCCCTCTTCTCTTTTCTCATTTCCCATTCTGACTCCCCTCTTACCCTTTCTCTTCTCATCACCTCCCTCTGATGTCCCTCCTCCTTCCTTTTCATCCATGGGCCCCTCCTATCAAACTTCTCCTTCTTCAGCCCTTTTCCACCTATCACCTCCTAGCTTCTTACTTCAACCCCACACACCTTCCCCCTCACCTGACCTTGCCCATCACCTGCCAGCTTGTACTTCTCTCCCACCCACCTTCTTATTCTGACTTCTGCACCCTTCTTATCCAGTCCTGATGAAGGGTCTCGGCCCAAAATGTCAACTCTTTATTTTCTTCCACAGACGCTACCTGACTTGTGGAATCCAGCATTTCGTGTGTGGTGTTTGGAATTTAGACATCATTCTGGCAACTCTCCACATCACACTCTCCAGCCACAGCAGATCATGGCCAGAGTGTGGAATCTGTAACTCACTACAATTGTGGCCCAGCCAGGGTTGTGGCCAACTCTGCTCTCAGGTCCTCCATAGCCAAAGGTCAATAAGCCTCCCTGGTCTCTTTGATGACTGTCTGCCTCCTCCTGACTTTCCCATGATTCTTGCACACACCGCCCCATCTCCCTGTGCCTTGTTTTGTTCCCGGGCGAGTGCACACTGTTCAAAATGCGTGAATTCGCATTGACCCACACAGAAACCCACTTGCTGCAGTTTTGCAAGTGCACAGGATTTTTTAGTATCTCATTGTAATTTAAAGCCGCTTACAGATTGGTGGTCAATCGGTACTGTATGTGTGGCGAGGCACAGCTCAAATGCCATCTATAAATCAGCGGTGACACCATTGTTATTGGCAAAACCTCAGATGGTGCTGAGGAATCACGCAGGAGCGAGATAGATCAGCAGACTGAGTGGTGTGATAGCATCCTTCTACTCAACGTCAGTAAGTCCAAGGAATTGATTGAAGATTCCAGGATGGGGAATTTGGGAGAACACATACCAGGCCTCATCGAGGGGTCAGCAGTGGAAAGGGAGGGGAGCTTCGAGTTCCTGGGTGTCAACGTCTTGGAAGTTCTATGCTGGGCCCAATATTTTGAGGCAATTATGAAGGAGGCACACCAGTGGCTATAATTCGTTAGGCATTCGAGGAGATTTGCTATGACACCAAAGACTCTAGCAAATTTCTACAGATGTACGGTGGAGAGTATTCTGACTGATGGAGGCACCAATGCACTGGATAGGGAAAAGCTGCAAAGTGTGGGCAACTCAGCCAGCTCCATCATGGGCATTAGCCTCTCCTGCATCAAAGACATCTTCAAAACGAGGAGGTGTTAAGGTGGCGCCAAGAGGGTGACTTCTTCTAGTTCATCTGTGAAACAGCTTAAATTCCTCTCTTCAATGTCTCTTCTTTCCTTTCTCAGGGTGGCTGAGGTCCTGTCGGAGTCTTTGATCTACAGCTGCGCTCAAACTGCAGTTCTTCATGGTGGTGAGCTCCCGCTTCTGGAGCTCGCCAGGTGGCCACGTTTTCAATGTCTCCAGGTACGGGGTACGTCAATCCTGGTCCTGGTGGACAACTGAATCCTCGTCGTCTGAAGCATTGCAGGAGATCAGAACAACGGGATAATGGGTGTGGCTGTTAGAGGCCTCTGCACTCAAACGATCTCTCTCTCTCTCTCTCTCTGGGTGTGAGTCTGCCGGTTCTCAGGTCAGGTGAGCTGGAAT
The DNA here is from genome assembly GCF_963921235.1 of Mobula hypostoma. Lineage (NCBI taxonomy): Eukaryota > Metazoa > Chordata > Chondrichthyes > Myliobatiformes > Myliobatidae > Mobula > Mobula hypostoma. The sequence continues at coordinate 16,265,027 of NC_086115.1, read as the reverse complement.
AAGCGATGGTGCATTCTATAACATCAAAACAACAAGCTGTTGGCCTCCCCTCGCTGTGGCAAGAATAATACCTCTCTCTCCCTTGTTGGTGAGAGAGAGAGCCTGAGGTATGTCGACGTGCTGGGTTATGGTGGGTGGTGGGAGAGCTGATGCTTCCTGCTGGACAAGTGTGGGGAGGGTTGATGCTTTGCTGCTGAGAAGGGAGGCTTTGGGGTTCTAAAGTTTCTGTTATTCATTTTTGATTTTTTTTCTGTTTTGTGGATATTTGTGAAGAGTAAGAATTTCAGGCTGTATACATTCTCTGACATTAAATGGAACCATTGATCTATTGAAAACACGATGCTTCAAAAAGGTGGCATCTATCAATCACACTCTCATGACCCAAGACATGCCTTCTTGTTACTACCATCAGGGAGGAGGTACAGGAGCCTGAGACCCACAGCTTCTTCCCATCGGCCATCAGATTTCTAATGAACGATGAACTCATGTACACTACCATGTACTATTTCATTCTCTTTTTGTATTTTTTTATATATTCTTAAAACTGGTAGTAACTTTACATGTTGCACTGCACTGTTGCCGCCAAACAACAAATTTGCCAACAACATACATCAAAGTTGCTGGTGAACGCAGCAGGCCAGGCAGCATCTATAGGAAGAGGCGCAGTCGACGTTTCAGGCCGAGACCCTTCGTCAGGACGAAGGGTCTCGGCCTGAAACGTCGACTGCGCCTCTTCCTATAGATGCTGCCTGGCCTGCTGCGTTCACCAGCAACTTTGATGTATGTTGCTTGAATTTCAAGCATCTGCAGAATTCCTGTTGTTTACGTTTAAATTTGCCAACATATGTGTATCAGTGATCGTAAACCTGATTCTGGACACAGGGATCTCCAACTCTTCAGCTGTTCCAGTCTCCCATGGGTGCTTTATCTGCTCATTTGGTGCAGTCTCCCATGGGTGCTTTATCTGCTCATTTGGTCCAGTCTCCCATGGGTGCTTTATCTGCTCAGTTGGTCCAGTGTCCCATGGGTGCTTTATCTGCTTATTTGGTCCAGTCTCCCATGGGTGCTTTATCTGCTCAGTTGGTCCAATTTCCCATGGGTGCTGTACATCCCTACAACCCTGGGCCTGAACCTTTTGCCCATGGCCATACAGACTTCAGCACCACTGGGCCATGAACCCACCCTCACCCCCTTCCCCACTGCAGGAACACTAGGGGTTTTCACTTATTCATTCAAGTTGTCAGAAATAAGACATCATTGACATAGACTCTGCCGTCTCAGGCCACAACTTACCATCTTTTTAACCAAAATTAACTTTATTCATGATAAAATATTATTTACAAGAATAAACCATTTATTATTATTTTTATTCTTAGATTCATTGATAATGTTATCATTAGGACTGTTGCCATTCATGTGGCCCCTTAGGGTGGTACACTACTTTGAGGGACTTCCTTGCCCAACCCGTCCCCCTCCCTGTTCAGTACTAGAAGAAACCATGATCTTCTCCCTCCAAGCCCTCGCTTCATTGTGTCCCTCAGCATGTACTCCTGCAGCCTGGAATGCTCCATTCCGCAGCATTCCTCCACAGACATCTCCATGTGCTAACAGATCAATGAGGTTTAGGCAGACCAAACATAAGAACATAATAAGAGCAGGAGTCGGCCATCTGGCCCATCAATCCTGCTCCTCCATTCCGTAAGATCATGACTGACCTGGCCATGAACTCATCTCCACCTACCTGCCTTTTCCCCATAGCCCCTTATCCCCCTACTATGCAAAAACCTTGTCTTAAATATATTTACTGAGGTAGCCTCCACTGTTTCATTGGGCAGAGAATTCCACAGATTCACCACCCTCTGGGAAAAGCAGTTCCTCCTCATCTCCATCCTAAATCTACTCCCTCAAATCTTGAGGCTATGTCCCCTACTTCTAAGCTCACCTATCAGTGGAAACAAACTTCCTGTCTCTATCTTATCTATCCCGTTCATAATTTTATATGTTTCTGTAAGATCTCCTCTCATTCTTCTAGAGGAATAGAAGGGTACCTTTCATTGAGCTGGCGATCTTTCAGCAGCAAGTGATATCCATCTCTGTGTGTGTCCGTCCCTGAGAACAGCCCATAGGTCAGAGAGACCTCTGCTATTGAGCTTCTCAGGATGAACTGTCGCAGGCTGTCGCATCATTCTCCGTTTGATGATAAGATGGGCACTGAGACAATAGTCAGCTTGTATCTTTTATCCAGGTTTATGCAAGTATTTAAGGTGAAAGCGGGCAAGTCCAAAGAAGATGTGTGGGGCAAGCTTATCTTTACACAGGGAGGGTGGGTGCTTGGAACACGCTGCTAGGATGGTGGGGGAGGCAGATGAACAAGTAGTTTCCAAAAGTGGCAGAGTCTAGGATCAGGGGGCACAGCATCAGAATAGAGGAGTGTCCCTTTAGAACGGAGATGAGGTGGAATTTCTTTAGCCAGAGTGTGGTGAAGCTGTGGAATTCATTGCCAAAGACAACTGTGGAGGCCGAGTCACTGGGTATATTTAAAGTGTTTAATAGATTTTTGATTAGAAAGAGTGTCAACGGTTTTGGGGAGAAGGCAGGAAAATGGGGTTGAGAAGAAAAATAAAACAGCCATGATTGAGTTGTTTAGCAGACTAGATGGACTGAATGGCCTAATTCTGCTCCTATGTCAAATGGTCTTATGGTCTAAATAAGAGGGTCTCAGAGAGGCAGGTGAATATGTGGAGAATGGAGGGACATGGACTCTGTGCTGGCAGAAGGGATGAGGAGTCATCAGCTTAATTAGTTCAGCATAGCATTATGGGCTGAAGGGCCTGCTCCTGTGCTGTGCTGTTCTGTGTCCTGTGTTAAGAGGATGTGTACAGCCCCCATAATTAGATTAGATTCAACTTTATTGTCATTGTGCCGAGTACAGATACAAAGCCAATGAAATGCATTTAGCATCTGACCAGAAATGCAAAGAATGGTGTTAATTACAAAATAACTGCGAATAAAAAAACTGCTACAGCACACAAATATAAAAGTACTGAGACAGTACAATACGGATGCAATACTGCTTAGCGCTGTGATGTGAGGTTCAGCAGGGTCACAGCCTCAGGGAAGAAGCTCTTCCTGTGCCTGCTGGTGTGGGAGCGGAGGCTCCTGTAGCACCTACCGGATGGGAGGAGAGTAAAAAGTCCATGGTTAGGGTGAGATGCATCCTTGATAATGCTTTTCGCCCTGCCCAGGCAGCGTTTATGGTAGATGTTCTCAATGGTGGGCAATTGGGTGCCGATAATCCGCTGGGCAGTTTTCACCACACGCTGGAGTGCTTTGCGGTCTGATACGGGACAATTGCCATACCACACTGAGATGCAGTTGGTGAGTATACTCTCAATGGTACAGTGGTATAAGTCCGTCAGTATCCTGGGACAGAGGTGAGCTTTCTTCATGCTCCGCAGGAAATAAAGGCACTGTTGCGCCTTTTTGATCAGGATGGAGGAGTTCGGGGACCAAGTGAGATCCTTGGAAATGTGGACACCAAGGAATTTGAAGCTTGATACACGCTCCACTATAGTTCCGTTGATGTAGATGGGGACGTGAGTGTGACTCCTGGCATGTCTGAAGTTATGGGGGATATGTGTGCTTGAGTCCAGAGCCTGACAAATTCTCCAATGCTTCTGCATTATGGAGGAGGATGGAGGATGTCCAAAGTTTCTCTCAGCCCCCTGGGGAGGAACTGCTTTAACACTTCGCTCCTGACACCCAGGGTCACAGCCTCCAACTGTGACCCTCTTCTGATCCCAGCCCCAGAGGACAGATGATCTTTTCCTGATCTCCTCCCTGCACACACTGCCTCCACCGCCCCCCCCCCCCCGCTTACTGTCCACTGCCCTTCATCATCCACAGGGAACGTTTTAAGCACCAAAACCTGGTTCCTGACTTCCCTTCCTGATTCATCCTTTTGGATCGTGGCCCTTTCATACCTGCTTCCCCAATCCCTTTACAGAAAGAGGATTGAATATTGTATAGTGTTCAGTTCTGGATGCCTCACTATCAAAAGGATGAGAAAGCTTTCGAGAGGGTAGAAAGGAGATTTACGAGGATGCTGGCTGGATAAGAAAGCATGTCTTATGAAGTTGACTAGCTGAGAACGAGGATGCGAGGTGACTTGATGGAGATGTGCAAGATGATTGGGTGGATATCCAGAGACTTTTTCCCAGGGTAGAAATGGTTAATATGAGGGGACATAATTTTAAGGTGATTGGAGGGAAGTATAGGGCAGTTGTCAGAGATGGGTTTTTTACATGGAGTGGAGGGTACGTGAAATACCCTGCCGGCAAGGTGGTAATGGCAGATTTATTAGAGGCATTTAAGAAACTTTTAAATAGGCACATGGATGAAAGAAGAATCTTAGGCTATGGAGAAGGGAGAGTTAGCTTGATCTTAGAGAAGGTTAAAAAGGTCTTAGGCGTATAAAATGACGAGAGGCACTGGTCATGTGGATAGTCAGAGGTTTTTTTCCCAGGGCTGAAATGGCTAACACGAGGGGGCACAGTGCTTGGAGGTAGGTACAAAGGGAATGTCAGAGGTAAGTTTTTCCACGCAAAGAGAGGTGGGTGTGTGGAATGCACTGGCAGGTACAATAGGATCTTTTAAGAGACTCTTAGAGAAGTACATGGAGCTTAGAAAGACAGAGGGCAATGCAGTAGGGAAATTCTAGGCTGTTTCTAGAGTAGGTTACATGGTTGGCACAACATTGTGGGCTGAAGGGCCTGTAATGTGCTATAGATTTCTAGGTTCTAAAAAATCGGCACAACATTGTGGGCTGAAGGGCCTGTACTGTGCTGTTCTGTGTTCTAATTTCGAAAGGGTACTGGGCTGCCTTTTACCTGGTTTTGGCAAAACTCAAGAAGCATGGTTACGAAGCTCTCATTGCCAATGCAAATAAAACTCTGTATATAATGAAGCCCCTATCAGGTGTTACAGACAGGCTGCTCAGCGGCTGGCTTGCACTGGAGCCCGAGTTTGTACAATCGCAGGTCTTCTCAGTAGCTCGATAAGTAGGCCAGATGCTGATGGTTGTATATATTTTACCATGAATTGCTCTTCCTCAGGGTATTGGCCTTTGAGCAGTCACACTAAACCAGCATCCCTCTCTTTCATAACTGAACGCTGAAGCCCTTGCCGTTATCCTCCCTTTTGTCTGCCCTTGCTTTGATAAATCATTTCCTCTTGCTCTCATTCTCTCTCTCTCTCGCCCTCTCTTTCTCCCTTCCTGTGTCTCTCTCCCTCTCTCATTCTCCTTTCCTATTTCTCTCTCCCTCTCTCCACACCCTCCCTCTCATACACTCTCTCTCTCCTCCCCCTCTCTCTGTCATTCTCTCTCTCTCTCTCTCTCTCTCTCTCTCTCTGCTCCCCCTTTCTCTCAATCTCTCTCCGTCTCTCTCTCTCTCTCTCTCCTTCCCCCCTTCTCTCTTCTCTCTGCTAATCCCTACGACCCTACCTTGCCTTTCCTAATCAGGATAAAGACAAGCTCTGTCGCTGCACGATTAACAGTTTTTTTTACATATTTTCTTCTGAACACGCACACATACAAACACACAACATTTTAATTAATGGCAACAGATTTCCCTCTCATAAGGTCTTTAATGTGCGGTTATTGCTGTCTTCTCCCTGTAGTTTTAGAAATATTATGTTGACTGATATATTCCGTCCTTGCCTCTCCCTTGATGGGACCAGCTGTCAGGGCCTGGATGATGACATTAACAGAGAGAGAATGGGATGACAAATTCCAGTTATCAGCGAACAAGGCCAGTGACAAATCGGATTTCGACTTGTGAGAGGGCCCATTACACTGTAATAAAAAAAGATGGATGATCTCTCTGTCGGGGCCCGGCTTAATGCGATTTCAGTGGTCTCACTGGGTTCCAATTAAGCCAGAACAGAGGGAGAGAACTACAAAAACAGCAACGCAAGCTGCACTAATTGTTCCCGCACAGCCAAAGGCACATTCCCCTCCCCTCAGCTGTTCCTCTCCCTGTTGTTCTCTCCGCACAGAATGTCATGGCAATAAAAAAAGATTCCTTCTAATCAACCCAGTCCACGGGAAAATCTGTTGAATAATTGATAAAATTAGCCAAATCTGCGGTTACACAAATAATCCAATCCCCCTCGCTTCGATTGAATTCATTGAGATGTCTCTCATCTGTCTCCCGCTCCCTCACGCTGAACCTGGCCAACCTTCCATCACTGTTACCCTGCCACGCTCTTCCCCAGTCCGTGTATCCCCCCCCCCCACCCTCCCACCACCCATCTATCTGCTTTTCCCATTGCAACTTCCACCCGCCATAAATCCCTCGGCGCAACGCGCACTCTCTCTTAGGAAAAGCACCCGCTAATGGCGTGAGTATTTCACAGAGAGTCTGAAAGAATCTGGAGCCTCGGTGGCAGAGCTCAGAGTGGGAGCATTGTTTACAGAGAAACACCACGGCAGAGATTTATGAGGTTAACCTGTCCATCAATCATCGACTCTATCTAGCCATCAATCTACCCGTCACCCTCTCCATCCTCTGTATGCCTATTAGTCTATCTACCCATCTACCTGGTATCTGCCCAGCTATTTATCAATGTGGTATCATCCTTATATCTGTCTTTTCATAACACCCACCTTCTCTCGCTCCCTACCTCTCCTCCTTCTCTTCCTCCCTCTCCCTCTCTCTTCCTCTTTCTCTTCTTCTCTCTTTTTCCTTCCCCTCCCTCTCTCTTCCTCTCCCTCTCTCACCCTCTTCCTCCTCTCTCGTCCTCTTTCTCTTCTTCCCCTCTTTCTCTCTCCCTCCTTCCCCTTTCTCTCTCCCCCACTCCTTCCCTCCCCATTCTCTCTTTTCTCACTCTCTTTTCCTCCTTCTCTCTCTCTCTATCTATCAATCTGTTTCACTCCAGGTAATGATGTTAAGACATTAATGAACACAATAATTAGGGATAATGGCTGTGTCAGTAGGTAGACACATCCATATACCTGGCTCCACTCACTTCTCCAGCTTTCTCTCTCTTTTTATCACAGCCCTCCCCCATTCTCTCTGGGAAATCTCTTTACCCCACCCGCTCTCTGTTTAATCTCTCCTTCACCCCTCTCAGTCTCAGCCTCACTCAGATTCATCACCCGTCCTGTCCCCACCTTCCTTTGGATACCTCTGTCCTGGCTGTAACCTGGCCTGACTCAGCTCAACAGAAGACCAACATAAAACCCCGCCTTTGTCAGGTGTAATGATTATAATATCATCACTTCTTAGAAGAGAGGCACTTTATAGAATAGGGGAAGTTGTCTAACAACAGGCCATCTGCCAGAGCACCTCCTCTTCAAACAGCCTCCCTTTACGGTGGCCCCTCTATAGATCAGCTGGAGCTGCTTTAGTGGGGAGTCGAAACTGCCCAGCACATCCCCGGCACTGGCCCACCCACCAACAAGGACATGTATACTGAAAAATGCCGGAAATGGGTCAGTAGCATCATGAAGGACCCCATCCACCCTGCTCATGGACTGGTTGTCCCACTCCCATCAGGGAGGAGGCTACGTAGCACCCACACCAGGACCACCAGACTCAAAGATACATACTTTCCCCAAGCAGTAAGGCCGATCAATATCTCCACCCACTAACTCCATAACTATTTCACTATTTCCCATCAGTCACCTAGCGTCACTTTATGGACAATCTATGTGTGTAAGCTATCTTATGTATTTATATTTATTGTGTGTACTTTAGTGTTATTAAACTGTTCTTTATCTTTCGTGGGGTTTTATTTTTTTGAGTTGCACCAAATCTGGAGTAACAATTATTTTGTTCTCCTTACATTTGAGTACAGGAGGTGACATTAAACAGTCTTGTGTTGGTGTGTGGCCCAGTGGTTAAGGCATTCGTCTAGTGATCTGAAGGTTGCGAGTTCAAGCCTCAGCTGAGGCAGCGTGTTGTGTCCTAGAGCAAGGCACTCAACCACACATTGCTCCTGCATGTTTATATCCCAGAAGTGGCGGTTGGTGCAGTATGGACAAGACAAGACAGATTCAAGACATCTTGAATCTTGACATTTGAATCTTTATAGACCAGGAAGACTGACTAACCCGTCCCTTTAATGCAGCTCAGTCGCTCTCCCCTCATCTGTGCAGAGTTTCTTACTTACTCTTTGGGATCCGGGCGTCACTGGGGACGACAAGTTAGCGAAGTGCTACTACAGTGCCAAAGTTCAATTTCTGCTGCTGTTTAATGTCACCTCCTGTACTCAAGAGTAAGGTGAACAAAATAATTGTTACTCCAGATACATTCCCACCACCACCACCCGCCCCCACCCCATGACCGTGTGGGTTTCCTCCGGGTCCTCTGGTTTCCTCCCACCTCCCAAAGGAGTACAAGTTAATGAGTTAATTGGTCACGTGGGTGTAATTGGGCAGCACAGGCTCGTTGAACCAGAAGGGCCTAATGTACAGAGTTTCTAAATAATACAGCAAGTTAATTACTAAGAAATAAACAAAAAGCTAAAAGAAAACAATAAAATAAACTCTATATGCCGAAATATATCTCTAAATAAAATGAATAAGTTAGTGGTCAGACCAGCATTTACTGCCCATCTACAGATACCCCTTGAGGAGGTGGGGGCAGCCACATTCTTGAATGTCTCCAGTCTTTCTGCTTACAGGGCTCCCACAGCACTACCAGGGAGCAAAAGCCAATGGAAGGTCATAGTAGTAAGCAACGGGGAGGTGGGGTGGGATTAGTCTGTTGCACTTATCCTCCGTTGCAGTAGGTCTGGTGGGTTTGGGAGGGGCTGCCGGAGTAACCTTTCTGTAAACGGTGCACACAGCAGCCTCTGTGTGCCGATGGTGGAGTTAGGGAGAGTTTAGGGTTCGAGTGGCTGTTCGAGCTCTGGGAGCAGCTGGCACAGCAGTGATCTTGGCCACCGGAGAGTGTTCCCATCACCTTCCTGAAAATCCAAACCCTGAGAGCCCGAAACGAAAGCAGGAAAAGCTGGAAACACTCAGCGGGACAGGTAGCGTTGCTACGGATGCTGACCAACTTGCTGAGCGTTTCCAGTGCCTGCTGGTTTTTGGAAACTGTAGATACCGGGGTGCAGGGTGGAGGTCCATCTCTACCGAAGGAGGTGTAAGGCATTCCTTCCCTCCGCTAACCTGTACGTCACCACTGGGAAGGTTTAGCGCCCCCAAACAGGGACACATGAAGCCATGGGAGCAGGTGGTCAACTGAGCAATTGGAGTACAGTACAACGGAATCCCTAGTTATACGACCATCGATGGGGTCACCCATTTTGTAAAGACACTGCCCAGGAGAAAGCAATGACAAACCACTTCTGTAGAAAAAATTGCCAAAAACCATCGTGTGATGGAAAGACCACGATCCATCATACAACACGGCACATAACAAACAAAATACGGGACCCTGAAGCAACACAGAAGGTACTGGAGGAACTCAGTTGGTCAGGCAGCATCTGTGGAGGAAAATGGACAATTGACATTTTGTATTGACCCTCTTCATCTGGGCTGAAAGAGTTGGGGGGGGGTCAGTGTAAAGCATTGAGGGGAAGTGGGGAGCCAGGACTGGCAGATGATGGGTGGATCCAGGTAATGAAGGGTGCGAGCCAGAAGGGGAGAGTGGGAGCAGTGACAAGAGGCTGGGAGGTGACAGGTGCAGGTGAGGAAGGGCCGAACATCTGCTAGGGGAGGAAGGTGCAGCACAGAATCAGGTTATGCTCCATCTCGCACCTGGATTCAGATCAAGGTGGAAGCAGAATACGTTGCTCCCTCCCCACCACTGAGTGTGTCTTCAAAACGCAATGCCTCAAAAAGGCGATATCGATCATGAGGGACCCTCAGCACCCGGGACATGCCCTCCCCTCATTATTACCATCAGGGAGGTGGTACAAGACCCAGTCGCAGCATTTTAGGAACAGCTTCTTCCCCTCCACCATCAGATTTCTGAACTGACAATGAACCCATGAACACTACCTCACTACATAACTCCCATTTTGCACTATTCATTTCTTCATTTGTCACTTTGTTTGTCCATTTACATTTATTTTTGTAATTTACGCTATTTTTATGTATTGCGTTGTACTGCTGCCGCCAACCCATGTTTCACAACATACGGTAGGTCAGTGATGATAAACCTGATTCTGACTTCAATCCACTCATTATAAATGTTATTATAACTATAATTGTTCTACTCTTTTAACTCTAACCTCTGTCTCGAAGAGTTCTTGCACTTTATTGTTTACCTGTACAGCACTTGCCCAGTAGCTTTTGCACTCTATTCTGCATTGTTATTGATTTAGCTTGTTCTGCCTCAGGGCACTGTGTAATGATCTGATCTGCATTAAGAGTACACAAGACAAACTTTTCACTAATAAACCAATACCAAAACCGATTATCAACACAAGAGATTCCGCAGATGCTGGAAATCCAAAGAAACACCCACAAAATACTGGAGGAACTCAGCAGGTCGAGCAGTGTCTACGGGGAGGAATAAACCGTTGATATTTCGGGCCCTGACTCTCCATTAGAACTGAAAAAGGGGGAAAAACCCAGTACCTTCCCCTCTCCCTCTTATTCTGCCTTCCTCCCCCTTTCCTTTCCAATCCTGATGAAAGGTCTCAACCTGAAATTACAAGCTAGTGATCTCTTTGGAAACTCACCCGGCAGAAGGCAATTGGCAAACCACTGCTGTAACTTGCCTCATACGCAAATCCCCACTACGTCAGAGAGGCATGGAGGGAAATCAACCGCTAACCGGAGAAACTCCGGATGCGACGTACCTTTCCTATTCCTCTCCACAGATGCTGCCTGACCTGCTGAGTTCTTCCAGCATTTTGTGGGTGTTATCAAAACCAGCTGTACCCTGCAGGTGGAGGAAAGACCTCTGCATTTTGGAAGGCTGCCCCAGCCCAGTGCTTCCAAAGATGAGATGGATCAGAAAGAAAGACCTCTCCTGGATTTGTCTCAGGTTCATAGATATTTCAAACAAACCTAACTTCTTCCTGACAGCAGGTTTATTCATTGAATATATAAAGTGAAAATACTCTGGATCCTGGTTCCTGGATTCCGGTGCGGAGACGGCTGGCATCCAGTAGTATGCTGGGAATCGGAGTGTGGTGGTCCGGCTTTTCCCTACCCGTCACGGCTTGGTACAACAACTGTGACCTCAGGAAACTACAGAGAGTTTAGACACAGCTCAGCACATCACAGGAACCAGCCCCCTCTCCGTGGATTCTGCCGATTCTTGCCGCAGCCTGGGTAAACCAGTCAGCCTAATCAAAGAACAGCATACACAATATGATGGAGGAACTCAGCAGGTCAGGCATCATCGACGGAGGGGAGTGAACAGCCGAAATTTCATGCCAAGGACGCTCCTTTCTTCACACATTAACCCTTTCGTTCCTGGGATCTTTCTCGAACGCCTCCTCTGGACCCTCTCCAATGCCTGCACATCCTTGTCTTGGACGTGGGGCCTAAAACTGCTCACAATTCTGCAAACGTGCTCTGACCAATGCCTTGTACAGCCTCGGCATTACGTTGCTGTTTTTGTCTTCTCGTCCTCTCAAATGAGTGCAAAAGTTGCATTCGCCTTCCTTACCACCGACTCAACCTGCAAGTTAACCTCCAAGGAATCCTGCACAAGAACCCCCAAGACCCTTTGCACCTTCAATTTCTGAATTTGTTCACCAGTTAGAAAATAGTCTAAGTCTTTATTCCTTCTACCAAAGTGATCAGACACATCCCAACACTGTATTCCATCAGCCACTTCTTTGCCCATCCTCCTAATCTGTCCAAGACCACCTGCAGCCCTCCTACTTCCTCAACACTACCTCCCCCTGCAGCTGCCTTTGTATCATCCACCTCCCTAGTTCTTCAGGGGTGATGGGGTCTGGAAACACCACAAAACTGCTGCTCTTCACAAAAGCAACTTCTGTCGTGTCTTACAGTCATGAAATCTCAGAGTCGTGCAGGATGACAACAAGTCCTTCAGCTCATCTCACTAATGCCAACCGCAAATGTCGATCTCAGCTGCTCCCATTTGCCTGCGTCTGGCCCATATCCCTCTAAACCAGGGTTTATGCCATGGTCCCTATCATTAGTTGGGAGGCGTGTGGACTCCAGGTTGGGAACCCCTGCTTTAAATCTTTCCCATGCACAGATATAGACTTACAGTAGAGTATTGTCCCCATTAGCGAGGAGACACACGGGAGTGGGTGTGTGGAACTGCTCCTGTCTCAAGCCAAGTATAAGCCCTCATTGGCAAGAACTTCTCTTCCTTGTTCCTTCTTGCCATGAGGAACCAACCGGATTACAAAACCAGGACCTTTGGCCTCTAAGTCTGGTACTAATACCACTACACCACCAACTGGCTTCTCTTCCCGGAGTCCATGGAACTTTCACCTCTCATTTTCGCCCAGTCGTCGCTCCCTCACGGCCCTTGCTGGTGGGGACAATGTAGTTCTGCTGTTCACCTGGACAAGGTTTGTACGACACCTGTCCGCTGCATTCCTGCTACTGATAAAAGGCACTGAGAACACTCACTCTGAGTGGAGACGGGTTACAACACGGAGCACGGAGAGTCAACAGGGTGCGAGCGTCAGTCGCTGGCCACCGTCGTTCCCTTCCCCACCCGCACTCGCGTCCAGTCATTATTTTTCACAATTGAGGAGGAGTAGAAGGTCACCAAGCTCCAGATCGCACAAAAAGCACTGGAATTTGCTTTACTCAACTCAGAACCAGCAGGGCCGACCAGCTCCCACACAAAGGGGGAGTTCTGCATGGGTCCCAGGTACAACCTCGGAAGTGTTGTGGGTGAACATTCATCCGTGTTTGCAGGCATTTCTCTGTGTGCCTGTACATTCACACGTGTACGCGCGTGTGTGTGTGTGTGTGTATATATGTGAGTGTGTGTATGTATATATATGTGTGTGTGTGTCTGTGTGTGTGTGTGTGTGTGTTGTGTGTGTGTTTATGTGCGCGTGCATAAGTGTGTTTATGTGCATGTGTGATGTGAGAGAGAGAGCGCCTGTAGACTCTCCCATGAGTGCATATCTGTGCAGACTTTAAAACGTGCCACTGCAATTTCCTGGTGCCCCCCAACCCATTTCAATTCGACTTCCCATTCCCATTCCGACATTCTGGCCCTCGGTCATGATGAGGCTGCACTCAGTAGGAAGAGCAACACCTCATATTCCACCTGCCCCTCCTCATGTAGGGTATCAGCCTGAAACGTCAACTATTTATCCCTTTCCAAAGATGCTGCCTGATCTCCAGAGCTCCTCCAGAATTTTGCACGTGAATTTGGATTTCCAGCCTCTGCAGAATCTCCAACCTGACGGCATGAACAGCGATTTCTCTAACTTCCAGTAATTTCTCCCCTTCCCCCTTCTCTTATTTTTCCACTCCCCACTCAGATTACCCTCTCAACCCTTCCCTTCTCCTCACCCCCATGACCTCGATCCGGTTCCTCTTTCCCTCAGGGTCCACCGTCCTCTCCTATCAGATTCCTATTTCTTCAGCACTTATTTCACCTATCCCCCTCCCAGCTTCTTACTTCATCCTCCCTCTCCCCACCCACTCACCATCCCTCTCACATGGTCTCACCTGACCCTCCCCTCACCTTCTTGCTTTTGCCCCCTTCCTTTCCAGTCATGACGAAGGCTCCCAGCCCGAAATGCCAGCTGCTCATTCGCCACAGATGCTGCCTGACCTGCTGAGTTCCTCCAGAATTTTGTACGTGTTGTTCTGGACTTCTGGCAATGGCAGAATCGTGTGTTTAACACGTAGATAACTAATGTGTGTGTGTGTGCATGTGTGTGTATATTTGTGCACACCTACATATGCATCTCACCCTAACCATGGACTTTTTACTCTCCTCCCATCCGGTAGGCGCTACAGGAGCCTCCGCTCCCGCACCAGCAGGCACAGGAAGAGCTTCTTCCCTGAGGCTGTGACCCTGCTGAACCTCACATCACAGCGCTAAGCAGTATTGCACCCATATTGTGCTGTCTCAGTACTTTTATATTTGTGTGCTGTAGCACTTACTTTTTATTCGCAGTTATTTTGTAAATAACATTATTCTTTGCATTTCTGGTTAGACGCTAACTGCATTTCATTGGCTTTGTATCTGTACTCAGCACAATGACAATAAAGTGGAATCTAATCTAATCTAATCTAATGCGCGCGTGTGTGTGTGTGTGTGTGTGTGTGTGTGTGTGTGTGTGTGTGTGCACGCTTCCTCATACATGCAGACATGCCCGTGTTTACCAGCTGGGTTTGGACACTGCCATGTGCCATCCTCTTGAGCTAACTAGTAGTGTTAGGAGTTTCACTCCCCACCATCCCGTTGTCCTCTCACCAGCCCTGCCCACAACACCCTCCCCCCAGCACCTTCTCGCACCTCTCCACACACCCACCTGCATCTCAGTCCAACGAGAGCTCAGCTGCATACCACATTTGGCTCTGCCAGGGCCAAGGTGGGTGATCCAGGGATGGCATGAGGTTGCCACTCCTTGCCTGCCCTGGGCTGGTTCCACCTGCTCGGCTGCTGACACTGAGAACCCTGGGAGGCGCGTCACCCTCCGGTTAAACTCCTTCTTGCTTCAGTAATATCAATTAAAAGTTCAGCTCACAGGCCAGTGATGTTCTTTGAGGCGATGGTGTCTCAGCCTGCCCATGGACGGTTAACCCTTGCCTGTCTGCACAGCCCAGCTAACAGTGGTGCTCTCGAATGCAGAGGAGCTGATTATCTAGTCAGGGCCGCTCCCAGATTCCTGACCTGTGGTGCTCCGGCCTCCTCGACTCAGCCGGGATTTACCACAGGATCAGGGAGTGACCTTTCACCCCATGACCTTCAACGTAACCTGCAACGGTGCTTCTGTCCGCACAACCTCCAAGACCACTGTGAGAAAGATTGAAAAATTAGCCTAATTTGTCACAGGTACATCGAAGCATCAAAACATACAGTGAAACACATCACTTGCATCAACGACCAACACAGTCTGAGGAAGTGCTGGGGGCAGCCCGCAAGTCCTGCCACACATTCTGGCACAACAGAGAAGGCCTCCCATGTTCAGCAGAACAACAACAGAGCGGCAAAAGCAAAGCAAAACAAAAGGAGTCTGGCAGTTAGCATAATGCCTCACTACGCTATCTGTAAGATTGGGGTTCAATTCCTGCAACGTCCGCAAGGAGTTTGCACTTCTCCCCATGACCGTGTGGGTTTCCTCCGGGTGCTCTGGTTTCCTCCCACAGTTCAAAGGTGTACAGGTTACGGTTAGAGAGTTGTGGGCAGGCGACGCTGTCGTGGAAAGCAAGACAATGCTTGTGGGCTGCCCAGCCCAATCCTCGGACTGTGTTGGTCATTGACACAAGCAAGTATCTCCAAGCTTCCGACGCTAACGTAGCATGTCCGTAACTTACTAACCCCAACCCGTACGTCTCTTTGGAATGTGGGGGTAAACCGGAGCACCCGGGGGAAACTCGTGCAGTCATGGGGAGAACTTACATACTCATCACAGCTGGGATTTGAACCCTGAAAGCTGGCACTGAGCAGTAATGAGGGAGGGGCGGTACTGAGGGAGGGTCACTGTGGGGGGGGGAAGGTACTGAGGGAGGGTCACTTTGTGGGGGGGAGGGTACTGAGGGAGGGTCACTGTGGGGGGGGGAAGGTACTGAGGGAGGGTCACTGTGGGGGGGAGGGTACTGAGGGAGGGTCACTTTGTGGGGGGGAGGGTACTGAGGGAGGGTCACTGTGGGGGGGAGAGTACTGAGGGAGGGTCACTTTGTGGGGGGGAGAGTACTGAGGGAGGGTCACTGTGGGGGGGAGAGTACTGAGGGAGGGTCACTTTGTGGGGGGGAGGGTACTGAGGGAGGGTCACTTTTGGGGGGGAGGGTACTGAGGGAGGGTCACTGTGGGGGGGAAAGTACTGAGGGAGGGTCACTTTGTGGGGGGAGGGTTACTGAGGGAGGGTCACTGTGGGGGGGTTAATGAGGGAGGGTCACATGGTGGGGGAGGGTTACTGAGGGAGAGTCACATGGTGGGGGTGAGGGTACTGAGGGAGGGTCACATTGTGGGGGAGGGTTACTGAGGGAGGGTCACTTTGTAGGGGAGGAGGGTACTGAGGGAGGGTCACATTGTGGGGGTGGTTAATGAGGGAGTGTCACATTGTAGAGGGGAGGGTACTGAGTGAGGGTCACACTGTGAGAAGGTCAGTACTGGGTGAGAGTCACACAGTATGAGGGTAGGGTCACATTATAGGAGAGGTAACCATGGTAGGGTAGGAGTTAACACAACACTTTACAGCACTAGTTGTAAGGTTAGGGTTCACTTCCTGCTGGTGTCAGTAGGAGTTTGTACGATCTGCAGGCTGCTCCAGTTCCTCCTGCGTCCCATTGACATGTAGGTTGCTGGGATACTTGGCCACTGTATGTTGTCCCTAATGTGGGTGAGGGGTAGGATCTGTGGGTGGAGGAGTTGATGGAAGTGTGGTGGGATCAGTGAATGTGGGTGGTTGGTAGTCAGCAGGAACTCAATGGGCCGAAGGGCCTGTTACCCTGCGATTCTCTGACTTCTGTGAGTGTCAGCTGAACTTAGCACCTCTATAGGTTCAGAGGCAGGACACGGGAAGGGTGTTCGTGCAGTGCAGACAGCTCGGAGCTCAGAGTGGTGGACTGGTACAGCATGGTCTTGAACCTGTATGCCCACAGTGTAAGCGCACACACGGGGGAGATGGGGAGGTGGGGGTCCAGCACAGGACTGCTCTAAAATCAGCTCGCTGTAGGGACAAACCCAAGGTAAGTGCCAGCACTCCCCCCTACTCCAGGACATGGTTCAGGTCTCTGTCACTGTGAGACAGTGACTGTACCTGCCGTGCTCACGTGCCACCTGTGGACGACCCGCAGTCAAGGTGCGCATAGTATGATCCCATCTGCACACGCAACTCATATTTCCAGTACACACTCACTCTCTCTCTCACACTCACTCACACACACACACACACATTCACGCTCTCTCTCTCACACACGCACTTTCTCTCACACTCACACACACTCATTCTCACACACACACTCACTCATAGAAACATAGAAAAGTACAGCACAGTAGAGGCCCCCTTCAGCCCACAATGTTGTGCTGACCCTCAAACCCTGCCTCCCATATAAGCCCCCCAACTTAAATTCCTCCATATACCTGTCTAGTAGTCTCTTAAACTTCACTAGTGTATCTGCCTCCACCACTGACTCAGGCAGTGCATTCCACGCACCAACCACTCTCTGAGTAAAAAACCTTCCTCAAATATCCTCCTTGAACTTCCCACCACTTACCTTAAAGCCATGTCTTCTTGTATTGAGCAGTGGTGCCCTGGGGAAGAGGCGCTGGCTATCCACTCTATCTATTCCTCTTATTATCTTGTACACCTCTATCATGTCTCCTCTCATCCTCCTTCTCTCCAAAGAGTAAAGCCCTAGCTCCCTTAATCTCTGATCATAATGCATACTCTCTAAACCAGGCAGCATCCTGGTAAATCTCCTCTGTACTCTTTCCAATGCTTCCACATCCTTCCTATAGTGAGGCGACCAGAACTGGACACAGTACTCCAAGTGTGGCCTAACCAGAGTTTTATAGAGCTGCATCATTACATCGCAACTCTTAAACTCTATCCCTTGACTTATGAAAGCTAACACCCCATAAGCTTTCTTAACTACCCTATCCACCTGTGAGGCAACTTACAGGGATCTGTGGACATGTACCCCCAGATCCCTCTGCTCCTCCACACTACCAAGTATCCTGCCATTTACTTTGTACTCTGCCTTGGAGTTTGTCCTTCCAAAGTGTATCACCTCACACTTCTCCGGGTTGAACTCCATCTGCCACTTCTCAGCCCACTTCTGCATCCTATCAATGTCTCTCTGCAATCTTTGACAATCCTCTACACTATCTACAACACTACCAACCTTTGTGTCATCTGCAAACTTGCCAACCCAACCTTCTACCCCCACATCCAGGTCGTTAATAAAAATCACGAAAAGTAGAGGTCCCAGAACAGATCCTTGTGGGACACTACTAGTCACAATCCTCCAATATGAATGTACTCCCTCCAGCACGACCCTCTGCCTTCTGCAGGCAAGCCAATTCTGAATCCACCTGGCCAAACTTCCCTGGATCCCATGCCTTCTGACTTTCTGAATAAGCCTACCGTGTGGAACCTTGTCAAATGCCTTACTAAACTCCATATAGATCACATCCACTGCACTACCTTCATCTATATGCCTGGTCACCTCGTCAAAGAACTCTATCAGGCTTGTTAGACATGATCTGCCCTTCACAAAGCCATGCTGACTGTCCCTGATCAGACCATGATTCTCTAAATGCCCAGAGATCCTATCTCTAAGAATCTTTTCCAACAGCTTTCCCACCACAGACATAAGGCCCACTGGTCTATAATTACCCGGACTATCCCTACTACCTTTTTTGAACAAGGGGACAACATTCCTCTCCCTCCAATCCTCCGGTACCATTCCCGTGGACAACGAGGACATAAAGATCCTAGCCAGAGGCTCAGCAATCTCTTCCCTCGCCTCGTGGAGCAGCCTGGGGAATATTCTGTCAAGCCCCGGGGACTTATCCGTCCTAATGTATTTTAACAACTCCAACACCTCCTCTCCCTTAATATCAACATGCTCCAGAACATCAACCTCACTCATATTGTCCTCACCATCATCAAGTTCCCTCTCACTGGTGAATACCGAAGAGAAGTATTCATTGAGGACCTCACGCACTTCCACAGCCCTCAGGCACATCTTCCCACCTTTATCTCTAATCGGTCCTACCTTCACTCCTGTCATCCTTTTTTTCCTCACATAATTGAAGAATGCCTTGGGGTTTTCCTTTACCCTACTTGCCAAGGCCTTCTCATGCCCCCTTCTTGCTCTTCTCAGCCCCTTCTTAAGCTCCTTTCTTGCTTCCCTATATTCCTCAATAGAACCATCTGATCCCTGCTTCCTAAACCTCATGTATGCTGCCTTCTTCCACCTGACTAGATTTTCCACCCCACTTTTCACCCATGGTTCCTTCACCCTACCATTCCTTAATTTCCTCACCGGGACAAATTTATCCCTAACATCCTGCAAGAGATCTCTAAACATCAACCACATGTCCATAGTACATTTCCCTGCAAAAACATCATCCCAATTCACACCCGCAAGTTCTAGCCTTATAGCCTCATAATTTGCCCTTCCCCAATTAAAAATTTTCCTGTCCTCTCTGATTCTATCCTTTTCCATGACAATGCTAAAGGCCAGGGAGCGGCGGTCACTGTCCCCCAGATGCTCACCCACTGAGAGATCTGTGACCTGACCCGGTTCATTACCTAGTACTAGATCTATTATGGCATTCCCCCTAGTCGGCCTGTCCACATACTGTGACAGGAATCCGTCCTGGACACACTTAACAAACTCTGCCCCATCTAAACCCTTGGAACTAATCAGGTGCCAATCAATAGCGAGAGGATTCGAGTACAGGAGCAGGGAGGTACTACTGCAGTTGTACAAGGCCTTGGTGAGACCACACCTGGAATATTGTGTGCAGTTTTGGTCCCCTAATCTGAGGAAAGACATCCTTGCCATAGAGGGAGTACAAAGAAGGTTCACCAGATTGATTCCTGGGATGGCAGGGCTTTCATATGAAGAAAGACTGGATGAACTGGGCTTGTAATCGTTGGAATTTAGAAGATTGAGGGGGGATCTGATTGAAACATATAAAATTCTAAAGGGATTGGACAGGCTAGATGCAGGAAGATTGTTCCCGATGTTGGGGGAGTCCAGAACGAGGGGTCACAGTTTGAGGATAAGGGGGAAGCCTTTTAGGACTGAGATTAGGAAAAGCTTCTTCACACAGAGAGTGGTGAATCTGTGGAACTCTCTGCCACAGGAAACAGTTGAGGCCAGTTCATTGGCTATATTTAAGAGGGAGTTAGATATGGCCCTTGTGGCTACGGGGATCAGCGGGTATGGAGGCAAGGCTGGGGCGGGGTTCTGAGTTGGATGATCAGCCATGATCATAATAAATGGCGGTGCAGGCTCGAAGGGCCGAATGGCCTACTCCTGCACCTATTTTCTATGTTTCTATATTAGGGAAGTTAAAGTCACCCATGATAACAACCCTGTTATTTTTGCACCTTTCCAAACTCTGCCTCCCAATCTGCTCCTCTGTATCTCTGCTCTCACATACACTCACTCTCACACACACACACAACTCATATTCCCAATACAGTTTCACACACCACACAGATACACACACAGACACACACCACAGATACACACACACTCACTCACTCACCAATTTACATATTCTTCACTCTCCTGTGCCACTATCACACTTGTTTTTACACACACTCACTCTTACACACTCACTCACTCTCACATTCCTCAGGCACAGGGTCTAACTTCACACTGATGGAGGAACCGCGGACTCCCTCTTCCGTCCCACCATCCGGCTCATATCGTCTGGTCTCTGGGTGACCAGAATCCCACAAAGGCCAGATCGAAGGGAAAAATAAATCTACAGGAAAGCGGCAAAGACCGATAGAAAGGAAGGTGGCAGAAACAGTTGGAAGGGGGTAAAATGTGTGTGTGTGTGTGTGTGTGTGTGTGTGTGTGTGTGTGTGTGTGTGTGAGAGAGAGAGAGAGAGAGAACACACGATAAAAAGAGTGAGGAAGGGAAATGAGAAAAAGAGAGGAAGAAAGGGCAAGTAAGATTAAAAAAGTGAGAGTGAAATAAAGAGAAAGAGAAGGATAATGAGAGAGAAAGAGAAACAGACAAAACGGGAGTAACAGAAAAAGAGCGAGGCAGAAGCAAGATAACAGGGAAAAGAGAGGGAAACAGGAGGGGAAATATGAGACTGAGAAAGAGAGGGAGAGATTAAACAACAGCAAGAAAAAAAGGAACAAAATAAGTAAAATTCGGCTGCTTTGTCCGTCT
The DNA here is from genome assembly GCF_963921235.1 of Mobula hypostoma. Classification (NCBI taxonomy): domain Eukaryota; kingdom Metazoa; phylum Chordata; class Chondrichthyes; order Myliobatiformes; family Myliobatidae; genus Mobula; species Mobula hypostoma. Next base: position 16,244,010 of record NC_086115.1, on the reverse strand, counting down.
CCTGAGTGAACCCCTCCCTCCCAAGTTTCACTGGCGAGTTGTCAGGTAGCTGATTGGACCTGATAGCTGTCCAACACAATGAAGGGAAAGTCGGTGAGATGCTATCAGTGCGGGCGTCGGAGCATTAATCACACAGCAGATGACAGTAATTTAAATGACATTACATTTCCATCTTTATCCAGTTAGCACGGAGCTCCATCCCTCACATTCAGCTGGGAGTTGGGAACCTGGAAGCTCCGACCACTGCCTTTCCAACGTTGTTGCGACCAGTTCCCACCGGACATCGCCTGTGCTTCCCACAACTGGAACAGAGAGCGTTGAGCCTCACACGGCCATGGATGTCCTGCTCCTGACCTTGTCCTATATCCCCCTCCCCCGTCTGCCCTGGTTCCAAAATCCTTCTGTGGAAGGAACCGCAGCCTTCTCAGTGAGGAATTCCACCGCCCGCGAGTTACTCCTCCATTATTTACCGTTACAGAATAATTGACTCCGGACAAGGGCTGGTGACCCCCTCCCCCAGATCAGTGAGTCCCAGGGTCCCAGATTAGGGTTGGGGCCCCACGCAAGTCCGGAGGTCAGGGGTCAGAGTTCAACGTCCCGTGACCAGCAAGTCCCGAGGTCGATGCCGGAGGCTGAAGGCCAAAGGTCGGAAAGACAAGTCAGCGAGTCTGGAAGGTGAGGCCTGAAGGTTGAGGTCCCGGGGCTAGCGTGTCCGGAAGTCAGAGGCCTGATGTCAGTGAGTCAGCAACGCCAGGCCGGGGACTGGAGGTTGGAGACCCATTGCCTGTGAGTCTGGGGGTCTGGGGCCAAGGACTGGAGGCCGGGCGTGGCCGGTCCCGGGATTGGAGGGGTGGGGGGTGTGTGTGTGTGTGTGTGTGTGTGTGTGTGTTGTGTGTGGTGTGTGTGTGTGTGTGTGTGTGTGTGTGTGTGTGTGTGTGTGTGTGTGGCTTGATTTGTTGCTGCTGCTGTTGTTGCCTGTGTTGTTCTGCTGAATATTGTGGGCATGTTACGCTGACGCCGGGATGTGTGGTGATATTTGTGGGCTGCCTTTAGTGTTGGTTGCAGGTAAAACTGACGCATAGGCCGCTGAGAGCAGCTCACCAGGGTCCTCTAGCCTGGGCCAGTCTTACAAGTTGCCCCCTGGTGTAGCCCACCTGTTGAGTATCCCTCCTCTCCCAGGGATGAGGTCCTCAGAGCCTCTGTTGGCATTTCTGTGGCTCTGTGTTTTTTAAAAGATGGGGTTGCTGGCCCCATGCCTGACCTGCCTGCTTTCACAGCCTGGCTTGGGACCATCCATGACAGTCGTATGCTTTAATGTAAGTTAATGATTCTGAACAGTGTAGCACAGAAACAGGCCTACGGCCCATCTCGTCCTTGTTGACCTATTTACTCATCTACACTAGCCCCATTTGCCTGCCTTAGGAGTGCCCTAGTTGTGTCGCTGTGTGGTGGTATCTAGGAGGAGTAGATGGGAAGGTGTGGGAATGGGATTGTTCTGAGAGCTAGCATAGACTTGTTGGGCAGAGTGGCCTTTCATAAAGAAAGATGGTAGTATGGAAGGATTAGAAAGGCTGGGCCTGCAGACTGGAGTTTAGAGGAGAAGATTACAACACATCAAATCCTAAGAAATTGTGACAAGGATGGAAATGGAAAGGGTGCCTCTTCCAGTGGGAGAATCCCACTGAAGAGAGAGGAGGAGCGAATGTTATTCCTCTCAACTTTGAGAGTTTGCAGAACTCGCTCCCTCAAAGGGTGGTGGGGGCAGAGGCTTTGACTGTTTTCACTGCAGAAATGGATGGAGCTTTCACGGAACGGGAGGCTACTGGGGATATGGGAATGCAAAGCTGAGCCACGACTGGTAGAAGGGCCGGATTCCTGCTCCAGAACAAGGTGAGAAGAAGTGTCGGAAATACCACAGGTCAGTTGACATCTACGGTGAGAGAAACAGAGTTGGCATTTTCAAGTGGTTCACCTTACTTATTTATTATTTAACCAGCCTTCTGGCCCTGCAACCCCCGACAACCCCGTTTTAACCCTAACCTTATCACGGGACAATTTACAAAGACCAATTAACTCATGTGGTACGTCTTTGGACTGTGGGAGGAAACCATAGCACCCAGGGAAGCCCAATTGGACATGGGGAGAACATATAGAGACTCCTTACAGAGGATATTGGGATTGAACTTCAAACTCTGACACCCAGAGCACCATGCTGACCTCTACGCTACCATGGCGCCCTCACTTGGGGAAGGTATTTCTCACTAGTGCTGCTAACACTGGCCTAATCAATAGTGTGAAACAGACAGAACAAAGATCAAACAAAAGGTGATCTTTGATAAATTGATATTTCTCATTATTTTTAGAATTGGAATTCAATTCCAATTCCGGAGTAATGACAGGCTTTCTTCAGTTGTTCTGCCGTGCTCCTTTGCTTTGAGGATAGGAGTATTCATTCTACTTCCATATATATTGTCTGTCACTTTGTTACCTGCTCGAGTTAGCCACACATCGTGGGCCAGGGGTTAAACAGGGTAAGGATACGAGACCATAAGATATAGAAGCAGCATTAGGCCATTCAGCCCATCGAGTTTGCTCCACCAGTCCATCATGGCTGATTTATTACCCCTCGCAACCCCATGCTCTTGCCTTTTCCCCACAACTTTTGACACCCTGATTAACCTATCAACCTCTGCTTTAAATATACCCAATGACTTGCCCTCCACAACTATCCGTGGCAATGAATTCCACAAATTCACCACCCTCCGGCTAAAGAAATTCCTCCTCATCCCTGTTCTAAAGGGATGTCCTTGTATTCAGAGGCTGTGCCCGCTGGTCCTAGAGGGCAGTATTGGAAACATCCTTGCCACATCTACTTCATCTAGGCCTTTCAGTATTTGGTAGGATTCAGTGAGAACCCCATTCTTTTTCTAAATGCCAGTGAGCAAAGGCCCAGAACCATCAAATTCTCCTCATACAGTAACCCCTTCATTCCTAGAATCATTCCTGTGAACCTCCTCTGAAACCTATCCAATGTCAGTGCATCCTTTCTTGGATATGGGCCCTAAAATTGCTCATAATACTCTAGTGCGATATGACCAATGCCTTATTAAGCCTCAGCATTATATCCTTACTTTTGTATTCTAGTCCTCTCGAAATTACTGCTAATATATTACATTTTGCCTTCCCCACCACTGACTCAACCTGCAAGTTAACCTTTAGGGAATCCTGCACAAGGACTCTCAACTCCTTCTGCACTTGTAGTGGAAAGCGGAATGGTATCTTTCTAGGTGTGCAGAGAAGGGGCAGGAACTTTCCTTTCAAAGAGCCGTTAAAGGCATAAACCTTAGTACGAGCAGGGGTAACCAACAGACCGCGAGCCACCTTCATCTTATCTTGCTGAGCGCTGCTTTCCCGCATTACCCCCCATGTCTGTTGTAAATGAGGAAACAGATTCGATAGGTCTCGAAGGCAAGGACTCTGGACACAGCCTTGGTGTAAAGGATTTTATTTACAGAAGGCAAACGTGGGAAAATAGCAACACGCACACGTGCACAATTTACAGTAGTCAGGTTGGCAATAAAACACACGCAGACAATTAATAACAAACGTGGGAAAATCGTGTGGGGACAAAATATGTGAGCACGAGCACACACACACACACACACAACCGAGGGAAAAGTCAATACGATACCCGCCACCCGTTGACTCTGTGCAGACATGGCTCTCTGCTTTTAGGGACAATAACCAACGTTCCCAACCCTACTCAGTGCACAGCTCACCAATAATTTCTCCAGCGCTGTTCCACAGTTCTCAGCCTGGAGTGAAGCAGGGTGTTCCCTCGGATGGCAAAAAGAGTGAGGGTCCAGCACACATGGCACCCTTTAAAGTGCAGCAAGGCTGGAGGGTCCCACCCAGGTAATTCACAGGAAGGCCAATTGCCCGAGGCCAAGTACAAGGCTAATTAAAGGGGCCTATGGTTACGTTTGCATTGATGGGCGAGGAGGGGTCAAACCTTGATTGGCAGGTGGCGTGCCTTTCGACCAGGTAAGGGGCAGTGCTGTCACGTGACAATCACGACCCCTCCAATACAATGTCCCTCCATTCCTTTATCTCCAGAAATCTCTCCAGCTCTGTTCTGATTGAACTCTAGTTCTCCAGAGCAGAGAATTCCACTTTGAATCCTTGAAGCAACCAGTACAACTCTAATCACACTCTCTGCATAGAAACACTGTGACAACTTTGCACTACCACGATCTTTTTGCTCTGATTGTGCTTGCTCTTGTAAAAATTGCATACAATCTAATTTATGTTTTTTCTGCTTCTCTGATGCTACGTGCCTGTGATGCTGCTGTGGTGAGCTTCTCTTTTATCGCACCTGTACAGACATTTAGTTGTGCATCTGACAATAAACTCGACTTTGAGTTCGGCCTAGGCAGGTGAAACATCCACCCTGTGGAGACCTGGAATAATTTTACGTTTCAAGAAGGGCTCCCGTCAGACCACGGTCTCGGTCAAACTCGGTCTCTCCACTGTCAAGGGTCCAGCCTGGGAAATTCTGTATCACTGCATTCCCTCTTCTCCACCCTCCACTTGGGCAGAAAATACAAAGGCTTAATACCACCAGGTACTAGGTTCATTCCACTGGGTTCAAGGACAGTTTCTACCCTGCAGTTATAAGACTATTGAATGGTCTGCTAGCACGATAAAATAGACTCTTGACCTCGCAATCTACCTCAGTATGGCCTTGCTCCTTGTTGTCTCCATTTTCTCTGTAACTGTAACCCTTTATTCTGCATTCTGTTACTGTTTTCTCTTCTACTGTATGTTGTGAAAAATCAGGTTCGCAGAGCGGAAATAGAAGACACTCACTACCTAGTGGTAAGTAAGTTAACTATTTACTTACAGGACACTAAACATTCGGTAAACCCTTCAAGTCACACTCAGTTACAAATACTTATCTAAATTCAGCACTCAGAGTGGCAGGACAAGACAGACACAAATATTCAGTTACCTATTCAGGTTACACACAGAGGCAAGTACTTACCTAAAGTATGCACCCGGGCCCTCATTACTGCAGCACACCTCCACTGTTTACCGTTTCCATGGCACCATCTGCGACCTGGTCCACAGTGACCCAGAGAGCGAGTGCTCTCATCCTGCTGGACCTGTACCCTACCAGCGCCGTGACATCATCAGCTGAATGGCGGCTGGTGGGAGGGGCTGAATTGCCTATTCAATGGGCCAATTCCTTGCTAGCATGGAGGAATGGCTAAGATGGACATTTACTGTAACGGTACGTTGATGTTAGGTGGTGAAACGATCTGTATAGATAGTACACAAAGATTTTCATTGTAGCTCGGTACATGTGACAATAATAAAGCAGTTCAGTTCAGTCCAATAATGTTCAGTATTCTGCATGTTGTCTCACCAAGACCCTGTACTAGGACTTCCCTACTCCTCCGTTCAAAGTCTCTGGTAACAAAGGCCGGTCTATCACCTGACTTCCTGACCACTGCTATGCCCACACGTGGGTCTTCAGTGACCTCTATACAAGGACACTCAGGTCTCTTTGATTATCAATGTACTTAACATTTAACAAAATGCTCGGCTTTTCTGCTTTATGAGCCAAGAGAGCAACTTGACATGCAAGAGAAAATCTGCCGATGCTGGAAATAACATCACTTTGCATGGATGTATTGGTACCTCTCACTGCAGAGAGGGCACGGTAATCGTCCGTGTCTCCCAGGTTCTGCCTGGAGCTCGGTGACAAGTGGTGTTCCACAGGGACCCCTACTCATTGCAGTTGAGGAGCTGGAAGGCTGGGTAAGGAAGTTTCTAGATGACACAAAGGTCGGTGGTGGTGTGGATAGTGCAGAAGGTTGCCGTAGGTTACAACAGGACATTGGTAGGATGCAGAGCTGGGCTGAGAAGTGTGAAGTGATTCACTTTGGAAGGTAGTACTTGACAGCAGAATTCAGAGTTAATTAATGGCACTGTGGGGGGATGGGGGTTCGTGGGGAACTCTTGGAGTCCAACTCCAAAGCTGCCATGCAAGTTGCCCGGGTCGTTAAGAGTTATAAGGTGTATTGGCCTTTATTAGTTTGGGGATTGACTTCGGGTATATAAATAATACTGAGAACATGAATTATAGAGTTTGTGAAAGCATGTCTGTAGGTTGGGAGTCATTCCAGCATTGAGGTAAATAAAGTTATCCACGCTGATTCAGGATCTTGATGTTTGAAGAGTAATAACTGTTCCTCAAAATGGTGGTATAGGACCTAAGTCTCCTGTATCTCCTTCCCAATGGCAGCAGTGAGAAGAGAGCATGGCCTGGATGTTGGGTGTTCCTTGATGTTGGATGCTGCTTTCTTGTGGAAGCACTTCTTGTAGATGTGCTCAATGGTGGGGAGGGTTTTTCCTGTGATGGACTGGGCTGTATCCAATACTCTTTGCAGAGACCAACATGTCACTTATCTCCTTAGCTTCCTGATGGACCTTCCTGATACCTGTGTGTGACTCTCGCAACCAGACCACCTCGAGCCCTCTGACTATCGTTCTCCTTCAGTCTCACCGTTTAGACAATAATCTCCCTTTTTTGTTCCTCTCTCTGAAGTATATGAGCTCATCGTTCCCAGCATTAAGCTTCATTTGCCGTGTTTTCATCCAGTCACTCAAACAATCTATAACCCCTTACAGAATCACAGTGACATATTACAACCTGCCTTCCCACCTATTTACGTATCACTGACAAACTTGGAAACCTCACATTTCACTCCCCCTTTCAGACCATTACTGCAAGTACAGGTCCTCACTGGGTTACAACAGGGCTCCACTCCTGTGAGACATTCATAACCCTAACGACTCACAAGTCAGAAGTGCAAGCAAGAACCAATTTCCCACCAGACCGAAGATACCTGCAGCCCCAGAGCCCTGGCAAATTCATCCCCATCTATTCCACCAGCCTCCCAACCCTTCACCCATAAGTATGGGATTTGGGCGTTTGTAACCTGGGGAAGACCCTCTCAAACCTGGCAAGAACTCGTTATGTCCTGGGTAGTGATGGTCTTTCAAAATGGGTGCTGTCTTCCTGAGGCCTCACCTTTTGAAGACGTCTTCGATAATGGGAAGGCTGGTGCTCGTGATCAAGCTAGTTGAGTTTACTACGTTCTGCAGCTTTTTCCGATCCTGTGCAGTGACCCCTCTATACCAGTTAGAGCACTCTCTACAGTACCTCTATAAGTAATCTGTTAGAGACTTTGGTGACATATCATCTCTCCTCAAACTCGTAATGAAATATAACCACTGACTTGCCTTCTTGGTGATTGCATCAACATGTTGGGCCCAGATAGATCTTCAGAGATGTTGAAACCCAGGAACTTGAAACTGTTCACTCTTTCCACTGCTGATCCCTCAATGAGGACTGGTGTGTGTTCTCTCAACTTCCCCTTCCTGAAGTCCACAATCAATTCCTTGGTATTACTGATGTTGAGTACAAATTTGCTGTTGCAACACCACTCAACCAGCTGATTTTTCTCACCCCTGTATGGCTCCTGATCACCATCTGAGATCATGGGCTCCTAATCTGGCACCTTCAGATCTGTAGCATTTTGATTTACAAACATCTGACTTCACAGGAGGTTCTGCCCCATTGAACTGAGGATTGGTCATAGAACGAGGCTTATGAAGTATTCAAAGGTGGAGAGATTGAACGAGTTCCAGAGTTCAAGGCTTGAGCAGTTGAGGGTATAGCCACCCATCTTCAGAAACTAAAACCTGTAAATGTTGATGATGTGTATCCAGAGATCCCTCAAAGTTGCAGCACAGGTTATTGGGGGGGGGGGCGTGTTGTTAAGAAGATGTATGGTGTGTTGGATTTCATTAGTTGGGGATTGAGTTCAAGAACCATAAGTTAATGTTGCAGCTCTATAAAACTCTGGTTAAACCACAATTGGAATATTGTGTTCAGTTCTGGTCATCTCATCATATGAAAGTCGTGGAAGCTTTAAAAGAGAGTGCAGAGGAGATTTTCCAGGACGCTGCCTGATTTAGGGAGCATGCCTTCTGAGGAAAGTTTGAGCAAGCGAGGGTTTTTCTGTTTGGAGAGAAGGAGGATGAGCAGTGACTTGATAAAAGTGTACAAGATGATAAGAAGTGTAGATTGCCAGAGACCTTTTCCCCAGGACAGCAATAGCTAATAAGAAGAAGAAAGCCCTTAACTCCGAGTGGAGTCATCGGGACGCCATCACGACGGCGCTTTTTAAAGCAGGCTTTATGATTTTTACGAGGCCGAGTTGCTAGCTCGACGCTCAACCCAGCACGGATGGAAAGCGTGCAAGGGAGCCGGCTGGATTCGAACTCGGGAGCCTTCGCTCCGAAGTCCGGCACTGATGCCACTACGCCACCAGCCGGCTAATAGCTAATAAGGGAGGGCATAATTTTAAGGTGATTGGAGGGACATTATAGGGAGAATCTCAGAAATAGTTTTTTTTTACTTACAGAGAGCAGTAAGTGAGTGGAATGCCCTGCTGGGGGTGTTGGTAAAGGAAGATACATTAGGGTCATTTAACAGACTCCTAGACAGGCACATGGATGAAAGGAAAATGGAGGGCTATGTGGGAGGGAAGGTTAGATTGGTGTTGGAGTTGTTGTTGGCATCCCTCTGTCTCGAAGGACAATGGATGACGATCTTCATCACAAGCCTGGGCAGAAGGTATGGAGATCCTGAGATGCCTGGTCGTCAAGATCCCCCTCTCGGCCTCACCAGTGTAGTCCAAAGGAAAGCTTATGAAGCAACACGTTTGGCACCAGCTTGGCTGCAGGAGCTGCTGGAGGATGTTCGATGACGTCCAGCCGCCTGAGGGGCTCCGCTCCGGATTTTCTGTCTGGGTTTACTCCCATAGCCTTCGTCTCTCCCGAGGTTGCCCACGAGGCAGTGGGGCTATTTACCCATAGCTGGGGATTTAGTTCACAAGCACCAGGGTGCGCCCACACGGTGGTGGGGCTGCGTGCTACGTGTGCAGGGGCCAGACCTCGTCCCCGTCCTCTGTAGTTCAGCCCGAGTCTGAATGAGTCTACATGAGGCTTGCTGTAGGAGAGGCTGTGTACTGGCAGGGAGAGAGTTACACAGTCAGCTCTCCTCTTCGCAAGACTGCCAGCCAGCGGCGGAAGCTGAAAGTGAGAGCAACAAGCATTACCCACTTCATTAATACACTAGACACATCACAACAACCATTTTGGAGTAGGTTAAAAAGTTAGCACAACATTGTGGGACTAAGGGCCTGTACTGTGCTGTACTGTTCTATGATTTGTGAGGGGCCATAATTGAAGGAATGAAGATGAAATAAGTAAAGCCTCCCTTATGAACTGAATGATGATGATGGGCTAATTTAATATATTTTGATTTTGTAATTAATCTATTTTTAACAGAAGCACTGATCTGAAGCACTATTGTGCTTTGAAAAAGGTCCAGGACAAACTCCTGACTGAAGGAAACCAGCCAGCAATTTCCCTCTAAACCTGCCCACTGCCTCTGCTGTTCACCCACAACCACTTCAGACTAAGGAATGAAAAATCTCGAAGCAACACACACAAAACGCTGGAGGAACCGAGCAGTTCAGGCAGCATCTTTGGAAATGAATAAACAGTCAACGTTTCAGGCCAAGACCCTTCATCAGGACAGGAAAGGAAGGGGGGGAAGAATAAAAAGGTGGAGTGAGTAGAAGAAGGCAAGCTGGAAGGTGATGAGTGAGGTTAGGTGCGTATGAAAGGCAAAGGGCTGGAGGAGAAGGAACCTGTACTCTTTCAATCTTATTTACATCTTTCCCGTAGGTAGGTGACCAAAACTGCACACGATACTCCAAATTAGGCCTCACCAATGGCTTAATCAGCTTCAACATAACATCCCATCTCCTCGATGCTTTGATCTATGAACCCTATCTACCTATCATGCCACTTGCAAGGAAATGTGGACCTGTATTCCCAGTTCCCTTTGTCCTACTGCACTCCTCAGTGCCCTAACCGATCACCCTGGTTGGTCTCCAGCACAACTCCAAACATCACCAGCACAACTTGAGCTCAAGTTCAGCAGCACCTCAGGGTCAGTGGTGTTACAGACCTGTTGGCTTTGGGGACAAGACCAGGACAGCCCCAGACCAGCTTAGGACGTGAGATGTTAGTGTCATTCACTTTGGGAGGTTAATAGCAACATCAATTGGAGGATTCTTGGCAGTGTGGAGGAACAGAGGGAGCTTGGGGTCAAGGTCTATAGATCCCTCATAGGTGCCACTCCAGTTGATAAGCCTCAGACCTTTTTCCCAGGTGGGAAATTGCTAAAACGAGAAGCCATAACTTTAAACAACACACATCAAAGTTGCTGGTGAACGCAGCAGGCCAGGCAGCATCTCTAGGAAGAGGTACAGTTGACGTTTCGGGCCGAGACCCTTCGTCAGGACTAGCTGAAGGAAGAGCTAGTAAGAGATTTGAAAGTTGGGGGGGGGGAGGTGGAGATCCAAAATGATAGGAGAAGACAGGAGGGGGAGGGATGGAGCCAAGAGCTGGACAGGTGATTGGCAAAAGGGATATGAGAGGATCATAGGACAGGAGGCCTGGGGAGAAGGAAAAGGGGGGGGGGAACCCAGAGAATGGGCAAGGGGTATAGTCAGAGGGACAGAGGGAGAAAAAGGAGAGAGAGAGAGAAAGAATGTGTGTATATAAATAAATAACGGATGGGGTACGAGGGGGAGGTGGGGCATTAGCGGAAGTTTGAGAAGCTAATGTTCATGCCATCAGGTGTTCATGCCAACACCTTATACACAGACGGAATATAAGGTGTTGTTCCTTCAACCTGAGTGTGGCTTCATCTTTACAGTAGAGGAGGTCGTGGATAGACATGTCAGAATGGGAATGGGATGTGGAATTAAAATGTGTGGCCACTGGGAGATCCTGCTTTCTCTGGCGGACAGAGTGTAGGTGTTCAGCAGAACGATCTCCCAGTCTGCGTCGGGTCTCGCCAATATATAGAAGACCATCTGTATTTATTTATATACACACATTCTTTTTCTCCCTCTGTCCCTCTCACTATACCCCTTGCCCATCCTCTGGTTCCCCCCCCTTGTCTTTCTCCCCGCACCTCCTGTCCCATGATCCTCTCATATCCCCTTTTGCCTATCACCTGTCCAGCTCTTGGCTCCATCCCTCCCCCTCCTGTCTTCTCCTATCATTTTGCATCTCCCCCTCCACCTCCCACTTTCAAATCCCTTACTCACTCTCCCTTCAGTTAGTCCTGACGAAGGGTCTCGGCCTGAAACGTCGACTGCGCCTCTTCCTACAGATGCTGCCTGGCCTGCTGCGTTCACCAGCAACTTTGATGTGTGTTGCTTGAATTTCCAGCATCTGCAGAATTCCTCGTGTTTAAGCCATAACTTTAAACTGTGTGGAGGAAAGTATAGGGGGAATATGAGAGGTAGGTTTTTAACACAGAGAGTGGTGGGCATTTGGAAGCGGGTGACAGTGGTGGTAGGTTAGAGAGTATTGGATAGTTACATGGATGAAAGACAATGAATAGCTATGTGGGAGGAAGGGAACGCGAGAATGATTCTGGAGTAGATTAAACAGCACAATATCGTGGGCTGAAGGGCCTGTATCCATGAGTATATATCCAGATTAGTAAAAACTGATTCTAGTTGCAATGGTGCGGTGGCGGGATTCGAACAGCTTTGCCGCAGGAGCAATCTACCTCGGCCGAGGGGTCCGTGAGCCGGGGCTCCTCCGGTGGGCACCTGCTGCCCTCTGCTGGACTGTTCCAACATTACCAGCTCAAACTCTCAAAAAGGCCTGATAAAGGAAGGAATTGGCAATGGGGTGAGGGTTGGGTTGTGGGGGAAGAGCGTGTGGAGAAGGAGGCCACTCGGCCCCTCAAGCCTACTCTGCCCCCTTAATAAGATCCTGGCACATTTCACCACATCTGGTTGCTCCAGGGACCATCAATAGCCATTGAATAGCCTGTTCCAGCATGTACTCGCTGGAGCTTAGAATGAGGGGGAATCTCATTGAAATCTATCAAATATTGAAAGTTCTGGATAGAATGGATGTGAAGAGGACATTTCCTATAGTGGGAGAGTTTAGGACCAGAGGGCACAGCCTCAGAAAAGAAGGATTTTTTTTTGAACAGAGAAAGCAGAATTTCTTTAGCCGGAGGGTGGTAAGTCTGAGGAATTGATTGCCACAGATGGCTGTGGAGGCCAATTCATTGGATACTTAAAGCAGAGGTTAATAGGTTCATCAGTCTGGGCATCAAAGGTTACTGGGAGAAGGCAGGAGAATGGGGTTGAGAGGGATAATAAATCAGCCATAATGGAATGGCAGGGCAGACTTGATGGGCTGAATGGCCTAATTCTGCTCCTATGTCTTATGACCTTATGGAGAGTGGGAAGGTATACTGGTGCACCTGGTAGACGTGGATTCAGTCGTGACTTCGAGTCCTGTCCGTATGGAGTTTGTAAATTCTCCCTATGACTTCCCTGAATACTGTAGTTGCCTCCCCATCCCAAGATGTGTGGATCAGTGGGTTAATTGCTACCAGTGTGTTTGGGTGAGATATAGAGCATTTTTTTCTGGGGGGGGGAGGTTGGTGTGAGTTAATCATAATGTGGGAAGAAGTGATCACTGAGAAAATTAGTGGGGAGGGGGATTGTTCTGTGAGCTAGCAGAGACCTCGTGGGCCAACTGGCCTCCGGCGTCACAATGAGAGATGGAAGGTGCAGTCAATGAAACCAGCGACAGGCTGCAGAGTTGGGCACGGAGGAGTCTGGTAGAACAGAGGGATCTGGGAGTACAGACCCAGAACGCCTTGACAGTGGCCTCACAGATAGAGTCATTAAAGAAAGCTTTGCTACGTTGGCCCTCATAAATCAGAGTATCAAGTGCATGAGTTGGAATGTTAAGCTAATGTTCTACAAGATATCGGTGAGGCCTAATTTGGAGTATTGTGTGCTGTTCTGGTCACCTACCCCACTTTTCCACTTTTAAAACGCCTTAACTCTGAACTCTAACCAATATTACTCAGTGCAAAATAGTGAAAGATTTTTTTAAAATTTAGAGATAAAGCACCGATAAGCCCTTCCTGCCCTTCCAGTCACACAGCCCAGCAATTTCTAACAACCCAATTTAACCCTAACCTAATCAAGGGACAGTTTACAATTGGCTAATTCTTGTAGATGTACTCAGTGTCGGGCTTTACCCCAATGGACTGGGCCGTATCCACTACTTTTTGTCGGATTTTCCATTCAAGGGCATTTCCATACCAGGCTGTGATGTAGCCTGTCAACATGCTCCCCTTGACACAGCTATAGGAGTTTGCCAAAGTTTTTAGATGTCACGCCGAACATTCGCAAACTCTTAAGGAAGGAGAGGCACTGTATGCTGTCTTCTCAATGTTCTGACAGCCAAAGCCAGCATGGAAGGCATTGAGCCCACCTGGAAGCTGTCGACAATGTCGCTTGATGTAACTTTGTAAGAGGTGATGGTATTCAAGCCCTGCCCCCACTGTCAAGCATCCTTCATTGATTCAAGTTTGGTCCGGAATTGCCACTTCGCCTGTGGAGTGGCTTTCCGGAGATCGTACCTGGACTTCTTGTAACTTTCTTTGTCACCAGACTTGAATGCCTCTGACCTGGCCCTCAGCAGATTGTGGATCTCATGGTTCATCCAGGGCTTCTGATTGGGGAAAATCCGAATGATTTTATGGGGACATACATGTCTACAATTGTTTTAAAAGCCTGTGACAACCACGGTGTATCATTCAGATCCACAGATGAGTACTTGAATACAGTACCAACAGTCACACACAGCACAAGGCACATATACAATATCAGTAAAATAGTCACACAAAAATTATATGGTCCAAGACCGAGTCCATGAGTGTTGCAGCAGTCTGCAGTTGAACACAGTACAGCTTGTCTTCTGCCCAGACAACACGGGAGGGGGCACCAACTAAAGCTTGGACGCTGTGCCATACCACCCCCAGCACTCTGGTAGAGCACACTGCCTCCAACGTCTCTGTCCTGGGCAGCTGTACACAGATGATACCACAGCTTGGGGCCTAGTCCTTGCTCCAACTGAGGTCATGGGGCTCTCCTGCCATCTGCCAATACATCAGATATTTGGACACGCAGCATTCAACTTTAACAATGTCCAACAGGGTCTTGTGATCACAAGAAAAGTGACTGAGATGGTCACTCGCTGTTAGACTGCACGCTGCCTTCACACACTGACTGCTTCGAAACCTCTTTGCCACAGGCAGCAGAACGATCAGCACCAAGTCCAGCTCCTTCAGTTTCTCCACCAACGAACAATTCACTGATGGTGTAGAACAGCAGTACTCTTAAGTTCTTAATGTCCAGCAGAATCTTGTGATTGTAAAATAAATGTATCAAAAAGACAACAGCTTTGTTCGACTCTGTAAAAGCCACTGGGACATATCAAGACCATAAGATATAGGAGCAGAATTGGGCCATTTGGCCCATTGAGTCTGCTCCACCATTCAGTCATGGCTGATCCAATTTTCCTCTCGGCCCCAAACTCCTGCCTTCTCCCCGTATCCCTTCATGCTCTGACCAATCAAGAATTTATCAATCTCTGACTTAAAAATACATAAAGATGGCCTCCACAGCTGCCAGTGGCAAAGAATTCCGCTTTCTGGCTATTCTAAAAGGATACCCCTCTGTACTGTGGCTGTGTCCCCTGGTCTTAGACTCTCCTATCACAGGAAATATCCTCTCCACATCCACTATCAAGGCCTTTCACCATTCCATAGGTTTCAATGAGGTCACCCTTAATTCTTCTGAATTCTAGTGAAACCAGGCCCAGAACCATCAAATGCTCTCCTGACAAGACGTTCAATCATGGAATCATTTTTATGGACCTGCTTTGGACCCTCTCCACTTTCAGCACATCCCTTCTAAAATAAGGGGGCCAAAACTGCTCACAATACTCCAAGTAGTCTCAACATTACATCCTTGCTTCTATATTCTAGTCCTCTTGAAATGAATGCTAACATTGCATTTGCCTTCCTCACCACAGACTCAATCTGCAAATTAACCTTCAGGGAATCTGCACAAGGACTCCCAATTCCATTTGCACCTCAGTTTTTTTGTATTTTCTCTCAGTTTAGAAAATGGTCAACCCTTTCATTTC
Source organism: Mobula hypostoma (assembly GCF_963921235.1). Lineage (NCBI taxonomy): Eukaryota > Metazoa > Chordata > Chondrichthyes > Myliobatiformes > Myliobatidae > Mobula > Mobula hypostoma. The sequence continues at coordinate 16,228,818 of NC_086115.1, read as the reverse complement.
TTCTACCAAAGTGCATGACCATACACTTCCCGACACAATATGCCATCTGCCACGCCTTTTCCCATTCTTCTAGTCTGTCTAAGTCTTTCTGTGGCCTTTCTAATTCATCAAAACTACCTATCTTCATATTGTCTGCAAACTTTGCAACAAAGCCATCAATTCCATCATCCAAATCATTGACATTTAACATAAAAAGAATCTGTCCCAACACAGACCCCTGTGGAACACCACTAGTCACCGGCAGCCAGTCAGAAAAGGCTCTCTTTATTCCCACTCTTTGCCTCTGCCAATCAGTCTCTGCTTTATCCATGTTAGAATCTTTCCTGTAATACCACGTGTTTGTATCTTGTTAAGCAGCCTCATGTGTGGCACCTTGTCACAGGCCTTCTGAAAATCCAGGTACCCAACATCCACAGATTTTCCTTTGTCTCTCTTGCTTGTTATTTCCTCAAAGAATTCCAAAAGATTTTTCAGGCAAGATTTTCCCTTGAGGAAACCATGCTGACTATGGCCTATTTTATCATGTGCCTCCAAGTATCCTGGGACCTCGTCCTCAATAATCGACTCCAATACCTTCCCAACCACTGAGGTCAGACAAACTGGCCTGTAGTTTCCTTTCTTCTGCCTCTCTCCTTTCTTGAAGAGCAGAGTGACATTTGTAATTTTCTAGTCTTCCAGAACCATTCCAGAATCTACTGATTCTTTAAAGATCATTACTAATGTCCCCACAATCTCTTCAGCCACCTCTGTCAGAACCCTGGGATATACACCATCAGGTCCAGGTGACTTATCTACCTAAGGGACATTCAGTTTCCCAAGTACCTTCTCTCTAGTGATGGTAACTTCACACACTTCATGACCCCTGACACCTGGAACTTCCACCATAATGCTAACATCTTCCACAGTGTAGTCTGATGCAAAATACTTACTCAGTTCATCTACGATTTCTTTGTCCCCCATTACCACCTCTCCAGCATCAATTTCCAGCGGTCCAATACCCCTCTCGTTTCTCTTTTACTCTTCATGTATCTGATGAAACCTTTGGTATCCTTTTTAATAGTATTGGCTAGCTTACTTTCATATTCCATCTTTACCTTCTTAATGACTTTTTAGTTGCTTTGGTTTTTAAAAGCTTCCCAATCCTCTAACTTCCCACTAATTTTTGCTCTATTATATACATTTGCTCTGGCTTTTATGTTGGCTTTGACTTCTCTTGTTAGCCACAGTTGCCTTTAAAATACTTCTTCCTCTTTGGGATGTATATATCCTGTGCCTTCCAAATTGCTTCCAGAAACTCCAGCCATTCCTGCTCTGCCATCGTCCCTGCCAGTGTTCTTTTCCAATCAATTCTGGCCAGCTCCTCTCTCATGCCTCTGTAATTTCCTTTACTCCACTGTAATACTGATACATCTGACTTCAGTTTCTCCTCAGATTTCAGGGTGAATTCAATCATATTATGATCACTTTCCCCTAAGGGTTCTTTTACCTTAAGCTTTGTAATCATTGCTCAAAACCCAGATTCAGAATAGCTGAACCCCTAGTGGGCTCAACCATGAGCTACTCTAAAAAGCTATCTTGTATGAACTCTAGAAGTGCCCCCACCTGGAATCCAGCATCAACCCGATTTTCCCAATCTACCTGCATATTGAAATCCCCCATGACTATTGTAACATTACCCCTTTGGCATGCATTTTCTGTCTCCCGTTGTAATTTGTAGACCACATCCTTACTACTGTTTGGGGCTCTGTATACAACTCCCATCAGGGTCTTTTTACCCTTGCAGTTCCTTAGCTCTATCCACAAGGATACAACACCTTCTGATCCTATGTCACTTCTTCCTAGTGATATGATTTCATATTTTACCAACAGAGCAACGCCACCCCTCCTGCCTGTCCTTTCGATATAATGTGTGTCCTTGGACATTAAGCTCCCAGCTATAATCTTCCTTCAGCCATGATTCAGTGTTGCCTACAACATCATACCTGCCAATCTGAAACTATGCTGCAAGTCCATCTACCTTATTTTATATACAGCGCGCATTCAAGTACAACACCTTCAGTCCTGTATTCACCCTTTTCAGTTTTGTTCACCTTTTACATTGCAGCTCATCCTGTTGACTGCCATTTTGCCCTGTCAACAGCCTCTCCTCACTACACATTGCCTCTGTTTGTAAACCAGCTCCCTCATCTTCAGCGCTATTTTCCGCACCTCGGGACACTAGTTGCACCATGCTCAACCTTTTGACTCTTAACTTTGTCTGAAATCTTATCAACATCTGCCTCCACAACCTCTCCACTACCTGTTCTGGCGCTGTGGTTCCCATCCCCCTGCAACTCTAGTTTAAACCCCACCGTGCAGCATTAGCTAACCTCCCTGGATATTAGCCCCCCTCCAGTTCAGGTTCAAACCGTCCCCTCTATACAGGTCCCACCTTCCCTAGAAGAGAGCCCAATGATGGAAAAATCTCATTTTCTCCCTCCTACACCAACTCCTTAGATGTGTATTACACTGTATAATCTTCCTAGTTCTGGACTCATTAGCACATGATACGGATAGCAATCCTGAGATCACAACCCTGGAGGTCCTACCCTTTAACTTAGTACCTAACTCCCTGTGCAGGATCTCATCACTCGTCCTACCCATGTCACTGTTCCATGACATCTGGCTGTTCACCTGTTCATCCTCCCATTTAAGAATGCTGAGGACTCGATCTGAGATATCCCGGACCTACTGGGGTGGGAAGGAGGCAACATACCATCCGGGAATCTCATTCTTGCCCACAGAACCTCCTGTCCTTTCCCCTAACTAATAAATCCCCTATCATCGCATATCGTGCCACCATCTTACTGGGTCCATGGATGGAGAAGGTGTGGATGGCTATGGTCCATGTGCAAGTTGGTGGGACTAGGCAGAATACCACTTCAACATGGACTGGATCACATTTATACCCCATTCTGATGTTTTGTCTGAACAACAACTAAACCTCTTGACCATGCATGCTTTTATGCATTGAGTTGCTTCCACATGATTGGTTGATCAGACATTTACATTGATGGGCAGCTAATGAAGTGGCCACTGAGAATATTTAAAGTGTAGGACTATACTGCAGATTCTTGATTAATACCGTTAGGTATAGGAGCAGAATTAGGCCATTCAGCCCATCGAGCCTGCTCTGCCATTTCATCATGGCTGATCCATTTTCCCTCTCAACCCCATTCTCTTGGCTTCTCTGCATAACCTTTCACACCCTGACTAATCAAGAACCTATCAACCTCCACCTTAAATACACCCAATGACCTGGCTTCCACAGCCACCTTCAGCAACGAATTCCACAGATTCACCTCCCTGTTGCTAAAGAAATTCCTCCTCATCTCAATTCTAAATAGCTGTCACTTCATTCAGAGGTTGTACTCTCTGGTCCTAGACTCCCCCACAATAGGAAACAGCCTCTCCACTCAATCTAGATCTTTCAAAATTTGATAGGCTTAAATGAGATCCCCCACTCATTCTTCTAAATTCCAGTGAGTGCAGGCCCAGAACCGTCAAATGCTCCTCATACAAGAACCTTTTCATTCCCAGAATCAATCTGATGATCCTCCTCTGAACCCACTCCAATGCCAGCACGTCCTTTCTTAGGTAAGAGCCCCAAAACTGCTCACAATACTCCAAGTGAGGCCTCAACATGCTTTATAAAGCCTCAACATTATATCCTTGCTTTTGTATTCTAGTCCTCTCAAATTGAGTGCTAATATCGCGTTGGTCTTCCTCACCACTGACTCAACCTGCAAATTAACCTTCAGAGAATCCTGCACAAGGACTCCCAAGTACTATTGCACCTCAAATTTTTGAATTTTCTGCCCATTTGGAAAATAGACGATACTGTTATTTCTTCTCCCAAAGTGCATGACCATATACTTACCAACACTGTATTCTGCCACTTCTTTGCTCATTCTCCTAATCTGTCTGAGTCCTCTGTAACCTCTTTGCCTCCTCAGTACTACCTGCCCCTCCACCTATCTTTGTATTGCCCCCAAGCTTGGTTACAAATCCATCAATTTTGTCATCCAAATCTTGTATATATAGTGTAAAAAGAAATGGCCCCAAAATAGACTCCTGAGGACCACCCCTAGTCATCGGTAGCCAACCTGAAAAGGCTTTGTTTATTCCCACTCTGCCTCCTACCAATCGGCCAATCCTCTAACCATGCCAGCATCTTTCCTGTAGTACCATGGGCTCTTAACTTGTTAAGCAGCCTGAAGTGTGGCAACTTGTCGAAGTTCTTCTGAAAATCCAAGTACACTGCATTTACCGATTCTCCTTTAACCATCCTTGTTTGTTATTTCCTCAAAGAATTCCAACAGATTTGTCAGGCAACATTTTCCTTTGAGGAAACCATGCTGACTATGACCTATTTTATCATGTTCCTCCAAGTACCCTGAGACTTAATCCTTAACAATCAACTCCAGCCACTGAGGTCAGGCTAACTGGCCTATAATTTCCTTACTTCTACCTCCCTTCCTTCTCGAAGGTTGGAGTGATATTTGCAACTTTCCAGTCCTCCAGAACCATTCCAGAATCTAGTGATTTGTGAAAGGTAATTACTAATGCTTCCACAATCTCCCCAGCCACCTCTTTCGGAACGCTGGGGAGATTGAGTAAGGGTGTCAAAGGTTACAGGGAGAAGGCAAGAGAAAGGAACTAAAATGGAAAATAAATCAGCCATGATCGAATGGCAGGGTAGACTCGATGGGCCGAATGACCTAACTCTGCCCCTATGTTTTATGGTCTTATCGCTCTGATGTTAGATGCAAGTGGGTTTGCCCTGCCTGTAGTGCAGTGCTGCATTCCTCCACATGGGGGCAGGCGTGCTGCATAGAAGAGAGACCAGGAGCCGAGCGGTGGATGCGGCAAAGATAAAGAGAAGGGATGCACAATGAGAAAACGAGTAAAAGAAAGAAAGAAAGACAAGTTGTGTCACAGGACATAAATTATATGTAAAATTACACCGCAGAGTGAATTAAAAAAAACAAGAACGCAGTTAGAGACAAGTCCTGGGTAGTGAGAGAGGTGGTCCATAGTGTTCCCGTGCTGAGTAGGGTCAGCATTGTAGGGAAATAGCTGTTAGTGAACCTGAAAAAGGAGTGAAAGAGAAAAAAGTCAGGTTAAAAAGAGAAATAAAGACAGAGAAGCAGAGAACTGAAGGAACAGAAGCCCAAGACAAGGAAATCCAGAAGTAACACAGACCTGGCAGGTCGGGCAGCATCCATGGAAAAGAGTAAACAGTCGACGTTTTGGGCTGTGACCCTTCGTCAGGACTGGAGAGGAAGGGCGGAAAGTCAGAGGAAGAAGGTGGGGAGAGGGGAGGAAGAAAGTAGGTGATAGGTGAAACTGGGAGAAGAGGGAAGGCTGCAGTAAAGAGCTGGGAAGTTGGTAGGTGAAAGAGATAAAGGGCTGGAGAAGGTGGAATCTGATAGGAGAAGGGTAGAAGACCATGGAAGGAAGAGGGAGCTGAGAGGCAGGTGAGGAGATATGGTGAGAGAGGGAAATGGGAATGGGGAGAGGGAGGGGCCAATTTGGAAGTTTGCGAAATTGATGGTCATGCCATGAGGTCGGAGGCTACCCAGACGGAATATGAGGTGTTGCTCCTCCAGCCTGAGTGTGGCCTCATCGTGGCAGTAGAGAAGATCATGGACTGACGTGTCGGAATAAGAATGGGACGTAGAATTGTAAAGGGTCCATACCACTAGATTTAAGAGCAATTATTTACCTTCGATGATTCTTACCAGATTTAACAGCCTTCACCTAGTCAGTTCTTAAAGCAACCAGCACAACCCTAATTGGTACAGTTTAGCAACTATGACCTCTCTGGACTGAAATGGGGTTTTTCGTTCTAATTGCATTTTCTTGTACAATTTGTGTATAGTTTATATTTAATTTATGTTTTTATTGTAAATGCTGTTTATCAGATGCTCTGTGTCTGTGATATTGCTCCAAGTAAGTTTTTCGATTCATCGTGTGCATGGACACCTGTGCACACCTGGACTGTGCAATGTCGGTAAACACGACTTTGACTTTGAGAGAGAGAGAGAGAGAGAGAGAAAGATTTTTTAAAAACCATAGATACTGGAAATAGAACATAGAACATGACAGCACAGCACAAGCTCTTCAACCCACAATGTTCTGTCGACACTTTAACCTGCTCTAAAATCAATCTAGTGCATCACTCCAACAGAGCCCTCCATTTTTCTGTCATCTATGTGCCTATTAAATGTCCCTAATTTACCTGCCTCCACCACATCCCTGACAGGGCTATCCATGGTTTTCATAATTTTAAACATTTTCTTTCAGGTCCTCGCTCGGTCTCCAACATTCCAGGGAATAACGACCCAGCCTAACCGACATCTCCCGATTACTCAGTCCTGGCAACATCCTCATAAATCTCTTCTCCACTCTTTCCAATAACGGGGTGACCAATTAGGTGAGGCCTCACCAACAACTTACTCAACTGCAACATAAAAAACCAGCTCCTATACTTCGTGCCCTGTCTGATGGAGTTCAAAGTGCTAATTAGCTCTTTCACCACCCTGTCTACCTGCGACGCTCCATCCACAGCAGGCAGGAATTCCCGGTGGACACCCACTTTAGTCCTCCTTCCCATTCCCATTCCTACACGTCAATCCAAGACCACCTCTACTGCCACGATGAGGCCACACTCAGCTTGGAGGAGCTGCATCTCATATTCCGTCTGGGGACCCTCCAACCTGATGGCATGAACATCAATTTCACCAGCTTCCAGTAATGTCTCCTCCTCCCCCTTCTCTCTTCCCAGTCCTGGCTCCCCTCCTCCCCCTTCTCTTCTCGCCAACTCATCACCTCCTTCCTTTTCTTTCATCAGATTTCTTCTTCGACCCTTTACCTCTTCCACTTATCACCTCCCATCTTCTCACCATTCCAGCTCCCTTCTCCCTCACCTGGTCTCACCTCTTTATTCTGCTTTTTACCCCCTTCCTTTCCAGTCCTGATGCAGGGTTTCAGTGAAACATCAATTGTTTATTCCCCTCTAACAATGCTGCCTGACCTGCTGAGTTCCTCCAGCAGTTAGTGTGTCAATGGACTAAACACTTGTACTCCAAGGTCATTTTGTTCTTTTACACTCCCTAGTGCCCAAAGTACATGTAAGTCCTGTGCTGGTTTGACTTTCCAAACTGCATCACCTCACCTGTACTGAAATCCACTTGCCACTGCTCGGCCCACTTCCCTAAAAGTTCCAGATCTTCCTGTAATCTACAAGAAACTTCTTCACTATCATCAACAGGTAATTTCATCCCATTTGCAAACCTGCCCATCAAGCCTTGTGTGTTCACATCCAAATCATTTACATATATTAAGAACGTCAAGGGTCCCAGTGCAGACCCCTGTGGCTCATCGCTAGTTACTACACAAGGCAAGCTTTCCAATGTACCTCAGTACGTGTCACAGATTCCAAGTGTCTCCTCTGGCTGCTGTGGGAACTCGGATGCTGAGGTCTCTCCAAATGCAGACTGTAGGTGTCCTGGACAGCAGTGCTATTATTTCAAATGTTCTGATATTCTAACGTCCCCAGGCTAAACCAAAAGTTTATAATCTCCAAATCTATATCTTTTAAATGTAGCATTCAAAATGATTGTCGATAGACACCTTCAAATTCTTTAGTTCCTAACTTGTTGAAGTATTGGAATCGTTCATTTTCACAGCCAGCTGTTTCTGGCATCTCCAAGCCTGAACGCTTGAAACCGCAGTGAGCAAAAGAGTTCCGAATTTCCTTACTGCTTATTTCTTGCCAACTATCAGTGACAAAAATCACTGCTTTTTGAACGCAAACACACACAGCCAAAGCTATTTAAAAACTGATCGCACGAAGCGCGGTGTGGCGTCTAATGGCCACGCAAATGCACGAGACTGATGGTAGTTAGAATTCAACAGCCTGCCGCCCCAGTTGAGCGGCGTTCCGTCAAAGATAAACGACGTGAATCCCAGCTATTTTCTCAATTCGTTCCTGTTCTTTACTAGTTGTCCCAAGTAACTGGCTGTCCGATTATAAACAGTCTATAGCAGGTACATCGCGGAAAGCAGTTTTATTGAGTATGTCAATGATCATAGACTGCATTTGCTTCCTTGGATAGGTGATGGTTGATAAGAAAGTGGTCCTGTGGAAAATAACGATACACTTTTGTGTGATTAAAAGATGGAAAGAGTACAGAGAATATTTTCAAGGATATTGTCAGGGCTTCAAAGCCTGAGTGGAAGGGAAAGGTTGAATAGATTAGGTTGAAATGGATCGTAGGAGAATGAGGGTTGATTTGATAGAGGTATTCAAAATAGAGAGGGTCAACAAAAACGGGGTTTTTTTCCACTGAGGTTGGCTGAGACTGGAGCTACGGGTCAGAGGTTAAGGGTGAAAGGGGGACATGAGGGGAAACTCCTTCATTCAGAGGGTGCTGAGAGTGTGGAATCAGCTGCCAGCAGAACTGCTGGATCCAAGTTTGATTTCAACATTTATGAGATAATGATAAGGATGCGGGGTGGTGGGTGAGGTATGGAGGGCAACGGTCTGGGTGCAGGTCAATGGGAGTTCAGCATGGACTAGATGGGCCAAAGGGCCTATTTCTGTGCTGTCGTGCTCTATGACTCTGTGTCTAATTATCATTTAATTAACTGCATTTAATTAAATGTGTTGGCGCGTGGCCAAGTGGTTAAGGCGTTCGTCTAGTGATCTGAAGGTCGCTATTTCGAGCCTTGGCTGAGGCAGCGTGTTGTGTCCTAGAGCAAGGCACTTAACCACACATTGCTCTGCGACGACACCGGTGCCAAGCTGTATCGGCCCTAATGCCCTTCCCTTGGACAATATCGGTGCCGTGGAGAGGGGAGACTTGCAGCATGGGCAACTGCCGGTCTTCCATACAACCTTGCCCAGGCCTGCACCCTGGAAACCTTCCGAGGCACAAATGCATGATCTCACAAGACTAACAGATGCCTATATATATATTTAATTAAATGCACCTCAGCTAGTTTTCATCCTAACGTCAGCACCTCTGATCGTGCAGGGCTTCCTCAGTAAAATTGCGTAACGGGGACTTGTTCAGGGGGTCTTCCATCGTAGGAAAGTGGCGACACATTGGCTAGATGTGCTTCTGTGAGCCTGATGCTGAATATCAGCTGGAAGGTGAGAGACGCGAAGAGATTCCTGCATTCAGATAACAGGCCTTTCGTCTTCTGCAGATACAGTGCAAAGGGAATGGCACCTGCCATCTCACTCTCTCTCTGACCCTTGGGCAGTAATTAGCACCCCACTCAGCCCCTGAGGTACAAAACCTTCCCTGACATGTGGTTTGTGATCGGCAGGGACTTTGTATATTGGCCCCAACCACACAGCTGTCTTTCTTCCCTGCTCTCACACTCAGCACCAGCTGAGACATTAGTGTACGTAGGAGCATTGGGCACTGCACTGAGAAACTTCAGTGTACACCTTGGGAGCACTGTTAATTGGTTTGTTAGGATCACTTCTTCCAAGGTACTGTGAGAAAATTTGTTCCCTTGCCATCCAACAGATCATTCCACACATAAATAAATCACCTTAACACTGAACAGCCTATGGACTGACTTTCAAGGACTATACAACTTGTGCTCCCAGTTCTATCTATCTATCTATTTTTTCTCTCTCTCTATTTATCTATTTATTTATTTATCTATTATTGTTGAAAGTTTGAAATAATCGGTTTATTTCTTTGTTTATTTTTACAGTTTGTCTTCTCTTGCACATTGGTTGTTTGTCGTCACTGATTCTATAGTATTTTTGTTCTACCGTGAGTGCCAACACGAAATGAATCTCCGGGCTGTCTATGGAGACATGTACGAGGGGTGATTGATAAGTTCATGGCCTAAGGTACTACTACGACGTCCACTCAGGCCTAGCGGGCCAGCGTCGGGCACAATGTAGGAGCCAATTTTAGAAAACATAGCACATTTATTTTTCAACTTACTCCCCTCCTACACTTACATGCGTAGTCGAAGGAGATGAGTTATTAACTTCAAACTTTCTGCATAATCACTCAAAGAGTTGAACTGCACGTGCATGTAACGAGGGCTGTATATATCATCTCCTTCTACCTTAGGCCACGAATTTATCAATCACCCCTGCTGTGGACCACTTCTGGAGGTCCAAGACACCGACTTCTACAAAGAAGGGATCCGTATGCTCCATGAGCGCTGGACTAAGTGTGTAAATGTAGGAGGGGACTATGTTGAAAAATAAAGGTGCTAGGTTTTCTAAAATTGACTCCTTCTACCTTGGGCCACGAACTTATCAATCACCCCTAGTATGTACTCTGATAGTACTTTCTCTGAACCTTGGACTTTGCCTTTTGAAGCTGTCCTCAGTGGTGGGGATGTTAGTGCCCATGATGGAGCTGGCAGCGTTTACAACCCTCTGCGGCTTTTTCTGATGCTGCGCTTTGGCACACAATAAAATGAATCTCAGGGTTGTACGTGATGATGTGTACGTACTTTGATAATAATTTTTCTTTGAACTTTGAAGAATGCAAAGGGAAAAACAATAACGGATGCAGAATAGAGAGTAACAGCTGCAGTGGAAGTATGGTGCACGTAGTTGATAAGATGCGTGTCCTAATGAGGTAGATCAGTGGTTCCCAAACATTTTTGGCTGCCAGACCACAAACTCCAGTGCCATTGTGTGTACCTTCCGAGCCACTGCTTTAAACCTATAAAGAATGTTTGTTTATAATGCCCAGTGAAAGAAAACAGGAAATGCAAATTCAAAGCAATGACAAATAATTGCAAAAATTATTCAAATCTATTTAAAGCTGTAAATAAAATCATTTCTTTATGTAATTACAGGAAAAACAATTGTTGTCGACAATTTTAGAGCATACATTAGTAGTCCAACTATGAACTATTCACTACTTCATTGCTTTTTCACCTTTCAATGAGGTGGATGGGCTTGGATCAGCTTCTCAACGTCAGGCTGAATTTCACTCAGAAAGAGACCCACGTTCGGTAATTTGCAGGTCCGTTTTGCCGGTTTGAAAAAAGTTGAGCAACTGCACTGAAACTGTGCTTCACTGAGTATGATGTTGGAAAGGTGATAAAGAACATCTTGATCCTTATACACAGTGGAGGAGAGCGTACAGAGATTTCTTTCTGCAGAGAAAAGTCTTGATAATGGTTTTTTTGAACCTGGGCTTCAGCTCAAAGTCATTTGGTAGCAAGACCAGTTCTTCCTCCGTCCTTCCTGTTAATTCCTCATTATAGTGTTCAGGAATGGATTTATTACCCAGTCTGGGATTTAGATCGACGTGACTTTATGCAGCTCCCCCAGGTGGGCCCTGTATATTTGAAGATGATCATCTGCTATTCTTTCTAGCTGTTCCAACTCAGAGAGGCTTGGAAGCTGGAAAAGGTCGCAATGGCCAATGTTGCACTTAAATAGGATTAACTTGGACAAAATTGTGGAGATGACTAATTTGACTTTGATAAGCTTCACATAATTTCCTTTGCAATTGAAGATTGATTTCATTAAACTTTGCAAATAATTCTGACAAATAAGTAATGCCATGCCTAATATTCTTGAGTCGATTACTGAATGAAGCATTTGAGTTTTCAAAGATTTTTTTTTATCACAGTTTCAAAATGCACATAAAAGCATCTTACACAAAATGCCGGAGGAACTCAGCAGGCCAGTCAGCATCTATAGCAAAGAGTAAACAGTCGATGTTTTGGGCCGAAATACTTCATCAGGACTGGAGGGAAAAGATGAGGAGTTGGAGTTAGGTGGGGGGAGGGGAGGAAGAAACACAGGTGATAGGTGAAACTGGGGGTGGGGGTGGGGTGGTTGCTCTTCCAACCTGAGTCATTTTAATACCACTTCCCATCCCTGTTCCAACATGTCAGTCCATGGCCTCCTCTACTGCCATGATGAGGCCACACTGAGGTTGGAGGAGCAACACCTTATATTCTGTCTGGGTAGCCTCCAACCTGAGGGTATGAACGTTGATTTCTCGAACTTCCAGTAATGGCCGCCCCCTTAGCATCCCCATCCCTTTCTCACCTTATTTCCTTACCTGTCAATAACCTCCGTTTGGAGCTCCTCCCATTTTTCTTTCTTCCATGGCTGTCTGTCCTCTCCTATCAGATTCCCCCTTCTCCAGTCCTG